>NC_064622.1:230874365-231177395 GCF_023898315.1 Schistocerca nitens
AGTTGGAGCTTTTCCTCATTAATTACGTCGCCATTTGCAGTAAGTATATTGGAAACTTGTTTGCGGTCAGAGTCGTGCATGTCACTATCCTGAGAAAAAATTAAGATGTCGTCAAGATAAGTGTAGCAAAAGAGTAGCTTAAATAGGATGCTGCCCAAAAACCGTTGCCAGGTCTGGGCTGTGTTTTTGGGGCCATAACGCGTAAAAAGGTATTCAAATAAGCCGAAAGGTGTGGTGAATGCTGCCTTTTACACATCTTTTGCACTCATACGTATCTGATGATAGGACTGTTTGCATTCCAGACGGTGATGACAGAAGCACCTGCAAGATAGTGAATATAGATCCGTATATTCGGTGTTGAGTGACTGTTACTTATGGTTCGTGCATTAAGAGTTCTATCACCACCATGTAAGCACACGGAACCGTATTTCTTCTACAGCTACATCGACATGGATACTCTACAAATCACATTTAAGTGCCTGGCAGAGGGTTCATGGGACCACTTTCACAAATCTCTATTATTTCAATCTCGCATATCGCGCGGAAAGAACGAACACCTATGTCTTTCCGTACGAGCTCTGATTTCCCTTCTTTTATCGTTGTGATCGTTTCTCCCTATGTAGGTCGGTGTCAACAAAATATTTTCGCATTGGGAGGAGAAAGTTGGTGATTGGAATTTCATGAGAAGATTCCCCACAACGAAAAACACCTTTCTTTTAATGATGGCTAGTCCAAATCCTGTATCATTTTAGTGACACTCTCTCCCATATTTCGCGATAATACAAAACGTGCTGCCCTTCTTTGAACTTTTTCGATGTACTCCGTCAGTCCTATCTGGTAAAGATCCCACACCGCGCAGCAGTATTCTAAAAGAGTACGGACAAGCGTAGTGTAGACAGTCTCCTTAGTAGGTCTGTTACATTTTCTAAGTGTCCTACCAATTAAACGCAGTCTTTGGTTAGTCTTCTTGAAGTGTTTGTTATGTTTATTTTTGGATTCATTTAAAAAATAATAATCTAAAGTAATAGAAATTCATTTGTTAAGAAAAATCGTAAACCCTTTGGAATATTGTTATTACCGTAGAGTGAGGTAGTAGTAAGCATGCCTCTGATATGATCGGACGTATTTTTGTATTCTGGACGAATACAGCAAGGAACATGACATTTCTTGGTCATCAATGGGCCAACGAATGAGAGATGACTGCTGCAGCTTTTCGCTAGACCTGAAGCAACAGAGTAGCATGTAAAGTGAAGACTGATTGGATTGCGATTCCAGTCTCGCCGAAGGCCAGATTTTTATTCCCTTAGTGACACAACTACAAGCAGCCATATCGAAAATCAGTAAGAAAATCTTAAGAAAATTTGTCCATCAAAAATCGTCTCGCTACTTCCAGTATCCCACAGTGTAAGGGCGAGAAACGTATCATATTACACACTTGATATTGTCTCTTTCCGCTTCTGCTTACATAATTTTTGGTTTCTGTGAATACACAATTTTATTTATGAAATTCCACATTTCCATGCTGCTTGTATATGACGCAGGTCAGGAAGTAAACAGAGACCACTTGAAAACTTAAAGTGAATAATTGCTTCCTAATTCGTGCCAATATAGGACTGCTTGTGTTATAGATACTTTAACTCTTGTTAACAATAGACTTTCGCTGTCCGTTTACCACAGTAACTTGTAATAGATTTGTACTAGTGCAGTGCATAGTTAATAGCGTTTTCCATTAGTTTATAGAATACCATTATCAACAGTATATTCTCCCACATTAGCTGAAACAATCTGACAATGCTCAGGTAGATTACCGATTTCATCTCTGCAGAATCTCACTGGTTCTGACGAGGATGTGCCGTAACGGCAAGTGCACTAACCAGGTTTCCATAAACTTCCCTCAGTGGAAGAGGGGTCAAAATAACGAAACACGTGTCTCGGCTTATCCATAGATACTGACAAAATGATGTCGAAGTTTTCGAGGTACTTTACGTGCCTTCTAGCGTGTAAACAGTTGAGCCAAAACAGTGGCACAGGGCTAGTGATCGTGAATTCACACTTTTGGGCCCCGAATTCGGAACCCGATTAATATTTTTATTTTTGTTTTTCATTTATTTACCCGTGTCTGTAGAACATTACTGTGTTGTTGTTGTTGTGGTTTTCAGTCCAGAGACTGGTTTGATGCAGCTCTCCATGCTACTCTATCCTGTGCAAGCTTCTTCATCTCCCAGTACCTACTGCAACCTACATCCTTCTGAATCTGCCTAATGTATTCATCACTTGGTCTCCCTCTACGATTTTTACCCTCCACGCTGCCCTCCAATGCTAAATTTGTGGTCCCTTGATGCCTCAAAACATGTCCTACCAACCGATCCCTTCTTCTAGTCAAGTTGTGCCACAAACTTCTCTTCTCCCCAATCCTATTCAATACCTCCTCATCAGTTACGTGATCTACCCACCTTATCTTCAGCATTCTTCTGTAGCACCACATTTCGAAAACTTCTATTCTCTTCTTGTCCAAACTGGTTATCGTCCATGTTTCACTTCCATACATAGCTACACTCCATACAAATACTTTCAGAAACGACTTCCTGATACTTAAATCTATACTCAATGTTAACAAATTTCTCTTCTTCAGAAACACTTTCCTTGCCATTGCCAGTCTACATTTTATATCCTCTCTACTTCGACCATCATAAGTTATTTTACTCCCTAAATAGAAAAACGCCTTTACTACTTTAAGTGTCTCATTTCCTAATCTAATTCCCTCAGCATCACCCGACTTAAGTCGACTACATTCCATTATCCTCGTTTTGCTTTTGTTGATGTTCATCTTATACCCTCCTTTCAAGACACTGTCCGTTCCGTTCAACTGCTCTTCCAAGTCCTTTGCTGTCTCTGACAGAATTACAATGTCATCGGCGAACTTCAAAGTTTTTATTTCTTCTCCATGGACTTTAATGCCTGCTCCGAACTTTTCTTTTGTTTCCTTTACTGCTTGCTCAATATACAGATTGAATAACATCGGGGAGAGGCTACAACCCTGTCTCACTCCTTTCCCAACCACTGCTTCCCTTTCATGCCCCTCGACTCTTATAACTGCTATCTGGTTTCTGTACAAATTGTAAATAGCCTTTCGCTCCCTGTATTTTACCCCTGCCACCTTCAGAATTTGGAAGAGAGTATTCCACTTAACGTTGTCAAAAGCTTTCTCTAAGTCTACAAATGCTAGAAACGTAGGTTTGCCTTTTCTTAATCTTTCTTCTAAGATAAGTCGTAAGGTTAGTATTGCCTCACGTGTTCCAACATTTCTACGGAATCCAAACTGATCTTCCCCGAGGTCCGCTTCTACCAGTTTTTCCATTCATCTGTAAAGAATTCGCGTTAGTATTTTGCAGCTGTGACTTATTAAACTGATAGTTCGGTAATTTTCACATCTGTCATCACCTGCTTTCTTTGGTATTGGAATTATTATATTCTTCTTGAAGTCTGTGGGTATTTCGCCTGTTTCATACATCTTGCTCACCAGATGGTAGAGTTTTGTCATGACTGGCTCTCCCAAGGCCATCAGTAGTTCTAATGGAATGTTGTCTACTCCCGGAGCCTTGTTTCGACTCAGGTCTTTCAGTGCTCTGTCAAAATCTTCACGCAGTATCTTATCTCCCATTTCATCTTCATCTACATCCTCTTCCATTTCCATAATATTGTCCTCAAGTACATCGCTCTTGTATAGACCCTCTATATACTCCTTCCACCTTTCTGCCTTCCCTTCTTTGCTTAGAACTGGGTTGCTATCTGAGCTCTTGATATTCATACAAGTAGTTCTCTTCTCTCCAAAGGTCTCTTTAATTTTCCTGTAGGCAGTAACTATCTTACCCCTAGTGAGACCAGCCTCTACATCCTTACATTTGTCCTCTAGCCATCCCTGCTTAGCAATTTTGCACTTCCTGTCGATCTCATTTTTGAGACGTTTGTATTCCTTTTTGCCTGCTTCATTTACTGCATTTTTATATTTTCTCCTTTCATCAATTAAATTCAATATTTTTTCTGTTACCCAAGGATTTCTATTAGCCCTCGTCTTTTTACCTACTTGATCCTCTGCTGCCTTCACTACTTCATCCCTCAGAGCTACCCATTCTTCTTCTACTGTATTTCTTTCCCCCATTCCTGTCAATTGTTCCCTTATGCTCTCCCTGAAACTCTCTACAACCTCTGGTTGTTTCAGTTTATCCAGGTCCCATCTCCTTAAATTCCCACCTTTTTGCAGTTTCTTCAGTTTCAATCTGCAGTTCATAACCAATAGATTGTGGTCAGAATCCACATCTGCCCCTGGAAATGTCTTACAGTTTAAAACCTGGTTCCTAAATCTCTGTCTTACCATTATATAATCTATCTGATACCTTTTAGTATCTCCACGATTCTTCCAGGAATTCAACCTTCTTTTATGATTCTTGAACCAAGTGTTACCTATGATTAAGTTATGCTCTGTGCAAAATTCTACAAGGCGGCTTCCTCTTTCATTTCTTCCCCCCAATCCATATTCACCTACTATGTTTCCTTCTCTCCCTTTTCCTACACTCGAATGCCAGTCACCCATGACTATTAAATTTTCGTCTCCCTTCACTACCTGAATAATTTCTTTTATCTCGTCATACATTTCATCAATTTCTTCATCATCTGCAGAGCTAGTTGGCATATAAACGTGTACTACTGTAGTAGGCATGGGCTTTGTGTCTATCTTGGCCACAATAATGCGTTCACTATGCTGTTTGTAGTAGCTAACCCGCACTCCTATTTTTTTATTCATTATTAAACCTACTCCTGCATTACCCCTATTTGATTTTGTATTTATAACCCTGTAATCACCTGACCAAAAGTCTTGTTCCTCCTGCCACCGAACTTCACTAATTCCCACTATATCTAACTTTAACCTATCCATTTCCCTTTTTAAATTTTCTAACCTACCTGCCCGATTAAGGGATCTGACATTCCACGCTCCGATCCGTAGAATGCCAGTTTTCTTTCTCCTGATAACGACTTCCTCTTGAGTAGTCCCCGTCCGGAGATCCGAATGGGGGACTATTTTACCTCCGGAATATTTTACCCAAGAGGACGCCATCATCATTTAATCATACATTAAAGCTGCATGTCCTCGGGAAAAATTACGGCTGTAGTTTCCCCTTGCTTTCAGCCGTTCGCAGTATCAGCACAGCAAGGCCGTTTTGGTTAATGTTACAAGGCCAGATCAGTCAATCATCCAGACTGTTGCTCCTGCAACTACTGAAAAGGCTGCTGCCCCTCTTCAGGAACCACATTTTGTCTGGCCTCTCAACAGATACCCCTCCGTTGTGGTTGCACCTACGGTACGGCCATCTGTATCGCTGAGGCACGCAAGCCTCCCCACCAACGGCAAGGTCCATGGTTCATGGGGGAAGAGAACATTACTACACGAACGTTTTCTATTGTGTATTCAAATAGCGTTGTCCTCATTCGTCTACTGAGCGTATGTCTGGTGAATGAATTGAAAAATATAAAAAAATTAATGAGAAAATTATTTGCAATTGTTTTCGGTGAAACTCCTGTTATGTATCTTGATTCAAAATCAATTGAAAGCACCAGTTTTTGGTTAAACGAAATTATTGTCAAGGCGTGAAATCTTCAGTACTGTTAACGACGTTTCTTTCCCGAGTGAGATTTTTACGAAAAAATGTCGCTGTGGCAAACTTGCCTTCTCGCGCGATGCTCGCTATGTTTGCAATTTCTATGTTTAGAATGTTTCCACAGTCTGTATCATCCAATGGTATGCAGCAAATTTTCCTGAAGGATACAAGAATAACAGACTTTAAAGAAATGGTAACCCTTCAAAATATGATACACGCATACAGTGCGTAATAAATGTGTGACACACATTGTGAAACCCAGTTGTGGTCTTACAATTAACATAATGCCCATGTATCCCATGACGTTATAAGAAACATTCGTGTAATAATTTCATATCAACAGGGATAGATAAATAAAAAATAAAAATAAATAAAAACAATAATTCGGTTTCGAACACGGGGCACAAAGTGAAAGGTCGCGACGCTATCCGCTTTGCCATCGTTTCGGCTGAGATTATAGCGCGCAAAAGGAATCTAAAACGCACCGAAATCTTTGACCCGTTTTCTCAGATGCGGTCGAGTATCTACGGTTAAGCCGAGACATCTGTTCATTTATTTTGACTCCTATTCCACTGTGCCAAGTTTATGGGAGATCGAGCTGTGACATTCGACGTGTTTTCCTCGTGACCTAAAGATGTTGTCAGTTCATTTTCGCACTAAAAGGAATTTTCTTGACGGTTTTTCGATATGGGGCAGGAAAGGTAAGCATTTTACGACACAAGATCAATAGAATAATTGCATGAGTGATGACTTCCGAAACAGACTCCTAGATTATATTGTTTGTGAATTAAGGAGGGTGCGTTATCGTGCAGTAGGAGCACTTGATGCAGTTTGGTGGTTGGTTCTTCTACACTGCGACTGACAGTTGTTTCAGCTGTTGGCAATAAATGCCAGCTGCGATGGGCACACCCCTGGGTAGGAGTTTGTAGTGCACAACACCTTTCCTTCAGTCACCAGATGCAAAACATTATGTTCATACTGCGCTTTGCTCGAGTAGTGTTCTGTTGCGGCTCAGACATTAATTTCTTTTTAAGAAATTAACGCATCATAACTCTCATGATCTCTAGCAATAGTGCATGGAATGCCAGTACGATCGCTTTTGAAACAAGAAAACCATTTTCAGACTAGGCTCATACACAACACAGAGGTTTCGAACTGCCTCCGCTGCCTTCAACCTTCTATTAAACCCAAAGCGAACAATGTATCGCAAACATTAGACCTTTTCCCACTTGCACCCTATTTTACAACGCTTACACAAAGTTCATAAGTTTCAAGCATGTAAAATCCAGTACATAACTACAAGACAAATACTAAAAGTTCAAAGAAGAAAATGACAGTTGTTAAATACACTCAAGAGTCGCGTCGCGCTGCGTTCTCCTGATTGGACGGCGCCTGACGGCAGGCTGTGCGTGGCCTGTGACCGGTAGGCGTAGCAGATGGCCGCTGTAGGGCGAGGAAACTCTCAAGCGTAAATTGATAGCCTTGATGCAGCCACGAGCTGTTTTGCGGTACTGTTTCTGTAAGTTTTTGATATTACTGATGGATTAGAATGTGAAGCGAGTTATCATTGAGGTTCCATGAGCCTGATACCTTTAGCAGGCAGCCGAAATAAGGTTAAAAAGTAATTTTAGGAGTCGATTCGACCTCGCGACTTCGTGTCTACACTGCACGATGTTTACCACTAGCTGACACATCACTGGAAAACCTCGAGAAAACAACAACACTGCTTCCAGACACTTCTGCATTATACATCTACATCAACATGGTTACTCTGCAATTCACACTTAAGTACCTCGCAGAGGGTTCATCGATCCATTTTCATACTACTTCTCTACTATTCCACTCTCGAATGACGCGTGGGAAAAAGGAACACCTAAATCTTTCGTTCGAGCTCTGATTTCTCTTATTTTATTATGACGATCATTTCTCCCTACGTAGGTGGGTCTCAACAAAATATTTTCGCATTCGGAAGAGAAAGCTGGTGATTCAAATTTCGTAAATAGACCCCACCGTAAAGAAAACCGACTTTGTTTCAGTGACTGCCACCCCAACTCGCGTATCATATCAGTGACTCTCTCACCCCTATTGCGCGATAACACGAAACGAGCTGCCCTTCTTTGCACTTTTTCGGTGTCGTCCGTCAATCCTACCTAGTAAGGATCCCACACCGAGCAGCAATATTCCAGCAGAGGACGGACAAGTGTAATGTAGGCTGTCTCTTTAGTGGGTCTGTCGCATCTTCTAAGTGTTCTGCCAACAAAGCGCGGCCTTTGTTTCTCCTTCCCCACAATATTATCAATGTGGTCTTTCCAATTTAAGTTGCTCGTAATTGTAATTCCTAGGTATGTAGTCGAATTGACAGCCCTTAGATTTGTGCGATTTATCGTATACCCAAAATTTATCGGATTTCTTTTAGTACCCGCGTGGATGAACTCGCAATTTCCTTTGTTTAGTACCAATTGCCACTTTACGCACCATAACGAGATTCTCTCTAGATCATTTTTTAATTGGAATTGACCGTCTGATGATTTTACAAGACGGTATATTACAGCGTCATCTACAAATAAATCTAAGGGGGCTGCTCAGATTATCACCTAGATCATTTATGTAAATCAGGAACAGCAGAGGACCTATGACACTACTTTGCGGAACACCAGATGTCACAGTGTTGCTAGGTCGTGCTTCAGTGCTTGAGCGCTTATTCTGAGGAGCGACCAGTTTTATTCACGCCTTAAGTGAACGTCTTGGACTTAGCGTCTGCGGCGGCTGGCGAGCGGTCGGGTTTTATGTCTAAGACTGTACAGTGTATGTAATATGTGCAGTGCCCAGTACTGAGAAATGAATGAGCAGTGTGGCACTAGCTTTTTAGTTAATGAATTTTCACTCTGCAGTAGAGAGTATACAGATTTTATACTTCCTAGCAGATTAAAATTTTATGCTGGACCAGGACTTGATCCTGGAACCTTTGTCTTTCATGCGCAAGTGCTCTCTTAACTGAGCTATCCAAGTACATCTCATGACACGCCCTCACAGCCGCAATCTGGAAGACCAGAGAGGAGATACAGATGGTAGTTCAACTGCGAAGGCAGTTCGTGAGTCGCGCTCGCATAGCCCAGTCAGTTAAAAAAAAAAAAATGGTCGATAGAGCACCTTTCTTCGAAAGGCAAAAGTCCCGGTCAGGCAGACAATTTTAATCTACCAGAAAGTTTCAAACTTTTCTACATTATTAAACAACTTCTTTCCAAAACGATAATGTATGGTTCAAATGGCTCTGAGCACTATGGGACTTAACATCTGTGGTCATCAGTCCCATAGAACTTAGTACTTAAACCTAACTAACCTAAGGACATCACACACATCCATGCCCGAGTCAGGATTCGAACCTGCGACCGTAGCAGTCACGCGGTTCCAGACTGAAGCGCCTGGAACCGCACGGACACACCGGCCGGCAACGATATTGTACTCCAGGGGTGAGGTTGTGCTGTTTTAAACAGACTGGTCCTGTAATCACCATCTGATCACCCTGATTTAGATGTTTTGTGGTTTCGCTATCTTACTCCAGGCAAATCCCTGGATGGTCGACATTTTCCACCTTTAGCAAACTTTTTTTTTTTTTTTTTTTTTTTTTTTTTTTGCTCTTGAACTGTAATATTCTGACATGTCCAGTTTCGTTGAAAAAGAAATCCACGATAAACAACATTACTACTACTACAATTGCAACTAATTTGGGGTTCTAGACAACCAAACTCATCCTGGCGTCAACTAATGCTATTAGATAGACGAGATGCTTGTTTACCCGTTGTACCTCAGAGCTATCAACCCTCCATATCCTAAATGCACTGAGTCCATACCTAAACTATCCCCTCCGCACCAGCAACCAAAAATGTTGTTTATTCACGTACATATTCCAATTAATTTAACTACATCCATCAACTATTTCATGCTCTTCATATCCCCTCATACGTCATGTGGTTAGAAATGGAATTTAGACGGTCCTGATGATGAGGAAGAAATGAGGGGTCTTTTATATTTGATAGCATGGGAGACAGCAGGCTTATGAATTCAACAAATCACCAGTCTTCATCTGTCACTGGAATCAACGACGTATCCCCGAGGAGCAGAGGGGACAGCTGGACACCTCTTCCCACCACCCCTACACTCCCCTCTTTCCACCATCTTATCAAACAGAACTTTCAGCCTGCCGTGTCAAACAGATGTATCGATTCAGCATCAACTGCAAGAAAGCCAGAACTTATAATGGATGTTAACTAGTAGGAAGAGCACCCTTAAGCAACTGTAGTGAAATCTCGAAACAGTTTCGTCATGGACATGAGTAGCCCTCCTCCTACCTCAGATCTTGGGTACACTCTTGACTGGAGTCCTCTAATATTACTTAATTGTTACACTCTAAAACTTCAGGTAAGACGTACCACTTAAAATTTAACTAATAAATTCACCGTCACAATCGTTTTTATTTCAAAATTGTGTACTTTCTACTACTATAAAATATTTGACACTACTTTAAAGCGTTTTTATTAGGTCGCTTTCTTGCTTGTCTGTTCGTTACAAATTTTGTAGTTGATTTTAAACTAAGTTCCTGATAAGCTAGAGACTTGAAACTTTCAAACCAGATCGGAACTGGATGTCAATATGATATTAACCTTCTTTCGTGTCTAGTGGTTGATGGAGGGTACTTTGTTGACGACTATCATTTCCTGCTGAGCTAGACACTTGAAACATTCAACATAGCTCAGCAGTGAATGGCAATGCGATATTAACTCGCTCTCTTGTCTGCCATTTCCCGCTTCTCCTTTTCCAGTCGCGAATGATTTGGGGGAAGAACTATTGTTAGTAAGCCTCCGTGTGAGCACCCATCTATTAAGGGCGTTCCCTATTGACTTACACTTTAATTTTCCCATCATTCATGGTGCGTCGTTTGATTCATCGTTACAATTGCTAGTATGTAGTACTTTAGTGTAATCGTAGGTGGCAGGACAATCACTAGAAGTCTAACCATATATGAATGCGGGTTCGAGTCCCGATCCGGTACACATTTTCACTCGCCGCTGCTGATTCCGCACAAAGTCCCGATGCAGCTGATTTTATTAGTTCCTTCCCTTTCCTTTCTCCCCCTTCTCCTTCAGTTTACATAATAAAAGTTTAATCGCTGCACAGTACAGCTCATTTTCCCAACTCCCCAACTGGTGTCATTACGGTTAAACATGGAGTATGATCATCAAGAACAGCACTGGACGACGTGGTTTCTGAGGAAGGAGGTTGTAAACACTGCGGCTGTCCACTTGGTGGCAGTGTGTGGAAAGTGGCCACCTTCACGAAAAGAGCTCTTGCAAGATGGCAATGATCATCGCTACGTGTCGGGAAACCACGGCTGCCATCGCTAAAATGCGGCTCCAGGTACTGCCACACCCACCGTATTCTCCCGAGTTGGCCCTTTGACTTCGGTGGGTCCTTTTTGAACCGCCCTTTTTTCTTTTTTCGAGTGTATTGCACCCCCAGCAGGACAGCTGCTCATAGTTCTTGGAGGTCTGTAAAATGCAGCCCCAAGGAGTATTCTTCATAGTCCCTGATAGTTGATAATCAGAAGAGTCAAGTCAGGAGCATACGGTGGGTCTGGCATTACCTGGAACTCTAGTTGAACAATGGCAGTCGTGGTCTTCCTATTCGTGGGGATGAGCATTGTTGTGTTGCGATGGTGCGCACTCTCCACACACTGCCACCAAGTAAATATCCGCAATGTTTATACCCCTCTTCCACAAAAAGCAAATTGTCGAGCGCTGTCCTTGATGATCACACTCCATGGTGTCCGCTCACATAACGACACCAGTTGGGAAAATGGATTGTACTGTCCTGGGATTACACTGCTAGTGATTATGGTAACACCAAAGTTCTACATGCATGCTACTGCAATGATGAGTCAAATGGTGTACCATGAATAATGGGAAAAAATACACTGTAAATCAATATGGAACGTCCTTCGTGTCTAACTTTTACTGCCATGGTCTTTTCGAGAGATATACATAGGAGGATACAATACACTAAAGTAACAAGAGTCATAGGATAATTCCTAATATTGTGTCGGACCTCCTTTATCCCGGCGTAGTGCAGCTGCTCGACCTGGCATGGAGTCAAAAGTCGTTGGAAGTCCCCTGCATAAATACTGAGCCATGCTGGCTCTATAGCCGTCCATAAGTGCGAAAGTGTTGCCGGTGCAGGATTTTGTGCACAAACTGAGCTGTCGATTATATCCTATAAATGATCGATGGGATTCATATCGGTCGATCTGGGTGGCCAAATCATTAACTCAACTTGTCTAGAATGTTCTTCAAACCAAACGCGAACACTTGTGGCCCGGTGACATGGCGCAGTGACATCCATAAAAATTCCATCTTCGTGTGGGAAGATGACGTCCATGAATGGCCGCAAATGCTCTCCAAGCATCCGAACATTACAAGGACCAAGTCCATTACAGGTAAACGCCCCACGCCATTATGAAGCCATCGTCATTTTGCACAGTGCCTTGTGGACAACCTGGGTGTGGGGTCTACGCCACACTCGAACGCTACCGCCAGCTCTTACCAAATGCAATCGAGACTCGTCTGACCAGGCTACGGTTTTCCAGTCGTCTAGAGCCCAACCGATATGGTCACGAGCCCTGGAGAGGTGTTGCAGGCAAGGTCGTGCTGTTAAGTTACTCGCGTCGCTCTTCTGCTGCCATAGCCCATTAGCGTCAAATTTCGCCGAACTGTCCTAACCGATACGTTCCTCGTAAGTCCCATATTGATTTCTGTGGTTATTTCACGCAGTGCTGATCGTCTCTTAGCACTGACTACTCTATGCAAACACCACTGCTCTCGGTCGTTAAGTGAAGGGCGGCGGCCACTGTGGTTAGAGGTAATGCCTGAAATCTCGTATTCTCGGCAGACCCTTGACACTTTGGACCTCGGAGTAATGAATTTTCTAACTATTTCCAAAATGAAATATCCCATGCGTGTAGCTCCAACAACTACTCCGCGCTCAAAGTCTGTTAATTCCCATCGGGCGGCCACAGTCATGTCGGAAACCTTTTTACATGAATCGCCTGAGTACAAATGACAGCTTCGCCAATGCGCTGCCCTTATATACCTTGTGTACGCGATACTACCGCCAGCTGTACATGTGCATATTGCTAGTCCATGACTGTTAGCACCTCAGTGTATTTTGGTTGCGTCAGGTGAAGAGAAACTGAAGTAAACCTGAAACTCATTACATACAGGGTGGCGCACTAAATGTGCTACCAATTGTTTCTTTCACAAGTTACGACGCACAGCTTGGAAAAACAAATGAGTTACGAAATGACGTGTAATTCACAATACTGCCGCTAGGAGGCTAGTTAGCAGCAACGGCTGACAATGGAAGACTGACGACACAGCAACGATCGGCAGTTGTGTTACTTTTTCATGAAACGAAAAGCCTTGTTGTGACTCAGAGGCGTTTTCGACAACAGTTTAACACACGATAGGTCCCTTGCAAGAAGACCATCCACAGGTTGTACGATAAATTTGTACAGGAAGGAACAGTATTGGAAGCGAAGCGACCTCGGCCTAAGCCTGTTTGTTCGCCGGAGAATATTGAAGTGGTACGAGCTGCTGTACAGAGAAGTTCCGGGAAATCGTGTAGAGAGGCAGCAGTGCAACTGGGAATATCCAGACACTCCGTTCCACGCATTCTTAAAAGTGACCTCCATATGTACTCATACAAGATGACCTGCGCACAGAAGCTCACTGAAGAACACAAGCAGTAGAGATTACTGTTTGCTCAGTGGGCGGAGAATAGGGAAGAAACTCTCAACAACGTTTGGTTTTCAGACGAGGCGCATTTTCATTTAGACGGTGTGGTTAACAAACAAAATGTACGCTTTTGGGCAACTGAAAACCCACAAGTGCTTCATGAACGATAACATTATGCTCCGAGGATTACGTCGTGGGCAGCAATTTCCAGGACCCTTTTTCTTTGAAGAAACTGTGAACAGTGAGCGTTATTTGAGCATGCTTCCCAATAGCTTCATTCCACAGCTTCTTGCTACTGCCTTGCCCTTCAACGCGCAGTGGTTCATGCAAGATGGAGCAAGGCCACATAATGCAAACACTGCATTGGAGTTTTTACACGAGCATTTCGAGATGCGGATCCTTTCACTCAGGTTTCCAGGTCGCTTCAATGACGGACAAACTTGGCCTCCCAATAGCCCAGACCTCAATCCATGTGACTTTTTTCTTTGGGGGTACCTAAAGGAAAGAATTTTCCCGAAACGTCCACGTGATTTAATGGAGTTCAGAAGACTTATTCTTCAAGCTTGCAGTGAAATTAAGGAAGACATGTGCCGTAGGGAAATCACTAACTTCAGTGTTCGTTTGAAGGAAGTTAGGAAACGAAATGGTGGACATATTGAGCATGTGCTGAGTTCGAACAACTCTCCATGGACGGCTCTTCATTGTAATATATGTTCCTTTCAGATTGTATTGACAATAAAGTTTATATTCAAAAACAAAATGGTAACACATTCCGTGCACCACCCTGTATGTCTGTTGTGATCTGATCAAAATGTTGGAAAACAATTGTAAAACTTCACACACACAAGACCACAAATAAGAAAATAACTGTTTAAATAAAAACAAATCTTTGTTATACCTGCTAAATTAGATTAAAAATACAAAATAATTTTCCCTAACCCTCTACACGTAGTTCTGAATACTTGTGATTGTGCTTTTCTAATATTAATGAAAATACTTTGAGATTAAAAACGAAAAACGTGGGGCGCATGCAGTAGATCACTGATGCATGAATAAGTCATCACCTTACTATTGTCTGCTGCATGTACCCAAGTTTTTCGCTTTAAATTTACAAGTATTTTGATGACTATTAACAATTAACAATCACGAATTTTCTGGGCGATCTGTATGGCGGTAGGAATCTGTAAGAGCTAGGAGAAATTATTTTGTATTTTTTAGTCCTATTTAAAAACGTAGTATTCCAAAAATTTATTTTTATGCAAAAAATTAGTTGTTTTATTAGATTACGACTCTTTGCTGAAAATTACGTCATTATAGCACTTAGGTGATGATGTAAAGAAAAGGGATAACTTTCTTACCGCGAGTGTACGCCCGCCGCCTCCACTAGACTCTGCTGTTGGCCCTTCCCTTGCTCCACGACCAGCCGTCAGTCGCGAAGTTGCCCAGAGGGCTCGCGGCTTTTAAGTGGCCGGTCATTGCATCACGTCCTACTGGCGTCCTGTCGTGTCGTGGAGGCTCGTTAAAACACGCCACGAATTCCAGAGTCCGTTTACAAAGCCCCAGTCGCTTGCCAGCTACCTCGTGTTCTTAAGAATTTACTGTGGATTTTGTCACCACTGAGCTGGGACATCAGAAGCACTTCCTTTGGCATTCCCACCGCCGCAGTCAATTATTCACGACTCTGTTGTGTGGTCTATTCATTTGTCTCTCATCCCTGCTCTCACAGGTTTCAAGCCCAATGTATCAACGACTGTAAGGTCTTTTGTAACTTTCTAATCACTTCTGAAATTCTGCCTGTTGTTTCTTGTTCAGCATGAAGCGACGATGGGGCGCAACATGATACGCCGAAACGGCGTGAAAAATGCCTGCTACGGGTGGCGGCAGGTTACTTAACATCCATTCGAAAAGCAATACTGCTGTGAGTGCGCAAAGGGAGATATACATAGAAAGCAGCCCGGTTACACCATTATTCACCCAAAGGAAAAATGCTGAGTTCAGCTTTCAAGAGTTCTATGAAAAGCTAGCTTGGTAGATGAATGATCATTTTGGAAGCTTCCACCGTAGTTGCAGATTCCACATTTGCACACAACATTTGCACGATGACATTCGTCTTCACGAGGAGCTGTGATTGGCACTCTTATTTGAGTTCCCTGTCTGAATTGCAAGCAGAATGTGAGATACAGTTGTTGCCGCTCACTTAGTTATAATTGAGCTGGTATCGCAACGCCTAATACGACCTTTAATCTGCATTTGTTTTTCTGTACACATACCAATATTCCGCCAAATCACCGCCTCCGACGGCCGAAGTGGCTGAGCGGTTCTAGGCGCTACAGTCTGGAAATGTGCGACCGCTACGGTCGCAGGTTCGAGTCCTGCCTCGGGCATGGATGTGTGTGATGTCCTTAGGTTAGTTAGGTTTAAGTAGTTCTAAGTTCTAGGGGATTGGTGACCTCAGATGTTAAATCCCGTAGTGCTCAGAGCCATTTGAAGCATTTGATCACCGCCTCCATGTTTTCCATCTCTGATGTATGACACACATGTTAATGATGTGAGTGCTGGATTCCAAGCGTTGCTTCAGTTGACACTTGTGCGTAACGTCTCGTGACGTCCTTATTTTGGTAGACTGTTTAATTACGCCGTTCCAAGCACGTGGGGGCTGCACGATTATATAGGCCTTGTATCTCGTTCCGTGATTAATACACACATCAAAAGAAGTTTTGCATCACCTCAGTTCCGAGAGTTCCGGAACCTGTACAGAAAATTGGAATATAGATCAAAACAAACATCATTTCCGCACTTTTTATTGTTCATGAAAACCACACATTGCGTGTTGTACTACCATACAGCGAGACCTTCAAATGTGGTGGTCCATATTGCTCTAAACACCGGTACCTCTAATACCCAATAACATGTCCTCTTGCATTGATGCATGCCTGTATTCGTCGTGGCATTCTATCCACAAGTTCATCAAGGCACTGTTGGTCCGCCGGCCGGGGTGGCCGAGCGGTTCTAGGCGCTACAGTCTGGAACCGCGCGACCGCTGCGGTCGCAGGTTCGAATCCTGACTCGGGCATGGATGTGTGTAATGTCCTTAGGTTAGTTAGGTTTAAGTAGTTCTAAGTTCTAGGGGACTGATGACCTTATAAGTTAAGTCCCTTAGTGCTCAGAGCCATTTGAACCAAGCCACTGTTGGTCCAGATTGTCCCACTCCTCAATGGAGATACAGCGTGCATCCCTCAGAGTGGTTGGTGGGTCACGTCGTCCATAAACAGACCTTTTCAATCTGCCCCAGGTATGTTCGATAGGGAATATGTCTAGAGAACATACTGGCCACTCTAGTCGAGCGATGTCGTTATCCTGAAGGAAGTCATTCACAAGATGTGCACGATGGGGGCGCGAATTGTCGCCCATGAAGACGAATGCCTCGCCTCGTCTAAGGCGTTCAACCTGACCGGGTTGCCTCCAAACACATCTCCGACGATTCTCTAGTTGAAGGCATATGCGACAAGCATAGGTGAAGAGAACGTGATGCCAATCCTTAGCGGTTCATTCGGCATGTTGTTGGGCCCATCTATATCGTGCTGTGTGGCTTTGTGTTGCAAAGATGGATCTCTCCATGGACTTCGATCGTGAAGTTCCATCATGCAGCTTACTGCTCACAGTTTCAGTCGTAACATGACGTCCTGTGGCTGCAGAAGTAGGAGGACTGTCAATCCTCCTACTTCTGGGACTTCGTTACTAAAGAGGCCATCGAAATCCGACTACAGGACGATCTAATTAATAAAGACAGTGGCCTTCAACTTAGTCCGGCTTGGAACCCTGCACGCAGCCTGGAGAGGCGGTCCCAGAAATCGTGGACCGCCCCCGACGGCGGTATCAGGGAGACTGCAAACCCCAGTTCAGACCCAGGCGCCGCTTCCCCCACCACCTCCAGCAGCCGCCGCGCCGACCGCACCGAAGACACCAGGAGAGGAACGGTGGAGGAGGTAACGGTTAGTATATATAGGGCGCCGAGAGGAACAGCACAGCAATCGTCAGGAACCACCTGAAGTTGGCAGCGGGTACGTCTGCCGCAATATTGTGGAGAAATTACGACGATACCCGGTCGGATACCCGAGAACTATTCAAATTGGAAATACGCCAGGAAAACTTCAGATCGCATATTAAGGAAAATCTAGAGCCAGTCGCTGCTCAATCGCAGTGATCTGGGCACACGACTCTTCGTTGAGCGCCGCACGGGGTAGCCGCGCGGTGTAGGGCTGCTCCTCCCGTCGAAGGTTCGAGTCCTCCCTCGGGCATGGGTGTGTGTGTTGTCCTTAGCGTAAGTTAGGTTAACTTAGTTTAATTAGTATGTAAGTCTAGGGACTGATGACCTCAGCAGTTTGTCCCATAGTCCTTAGCACAAATTTCCAAATTTTTCTTCGTTGAGCAAAACTGGGTTCTCTTCATTTTTAATTTCGCTTCATTGTTCAGTCTTATTCCATCCTTGTACCCCACTGTGAGTGATAAACATTAAAAACGGCTAGTAACATTTCATGATATCTTTCCGTGTTGATAGCAACTCTCAACTGGTAGTTCACGACAGCTTCTCTCTGCGGTAATTTCCGATTGCCAGACATAAACCTATCCCAACACCTGTACAGGAAAATCTGATTGAGTACAAGACTAATGCAGCAGACTGCACTTCGTATTAAAACTGTCCTACCCGCACTGCCACTGTTTCTATCAGCACGAATTATGTTGTGACACAGGATTATGAAGTGCTCGTTTCTTGTTACCCAAATCTCATAAATGGCAGCAATAGTTACCTTTTGCCTGTGTGCAAAATGTGTAAGATGGTTCTCATTGTTTTTGATGGTTGGTGGGTTTCATTGCTGCTCTGTTAATAGCTACGGCCATTCTAGGAACCGCTCTTTGAAATTCATTTTAATATGAAAACTAGCGTTAGCTAGTATTTTAATGATAAGCGTACTCCATCGATTTTTCATCTCCCATTATCGATGGTACACTTGGCACCGCAGATACTGCATCCCTCAGTGCGCTCGTGACTACTTCAAGTATTCCATTCGGATCTTCCTGAACCTATGAGCTGCCAGACCTTTCGCTCGCTTGTCTATCCCAAACTCCACTACGTTGCTCAATAGCTTCTTAAGGTCGGTTGAGCCATATGCCTTCCACAGTCAAGAAAAATGGCTACACTACTATGACTTTTTATTGCTTAGGATACTCGTAAGGCTATGTTACCTATCGTGTGCGTGATCTCCCCAACCTGAAGCTGACTTGGTGGTTCCGATCAGTTTATTCTTCCTCAGTTTTGACTATCTTGTAGCACTTTTGGCGATATCTTGTAAATGATTTGAAATAGAGACATGCCTCTATAGCCGGCCGAAGTTCTAGGCGCTTCAGCCGGTTCGAATCCTGCCCCGGGCATGGATGTTTGTGATGTCCTTAGGTTAGTTAGTTAGGTTTAAGTCGTTCTAATTTCTAGGGGACTGATGACCTCAGATATTAAGTCCCATAGTGCTCAGAGCCATTTGAACCAGCCATGCCTCTATAATTACAACTGTGTAGTTCCCTTTCTTACGGAGCGGTTGTACGATTGTACGTTTACAACCTTTCGGCATACTGTTCGTTGCCTAAATATCAATGAGGCAATGGACTCTTCCTCTTGCAACTTTCCCTGTTTTAGAACAACATTTATAGTTCTGACCGTAGCATGGCCCCAAAACTGTTGCACCGAAACGGACAAGGCAGAATGGGACCTTTTTACCAGTCAACAGTATGAGCTCGTAAACAATGACGACAACACGTAGGCCTGTTAAAAACAGATGACAATGGACACCGGAATAACAAAGAAGTATGTGACACGAGGGCTGGATATTGGATTGCTGATTTCGAGAGACGCAAGCGAATCAAGTGGGTTGGTCATGGGGCAAGGATGTCTTAAGTTGCGATCCTCAGTGCTGTGACGGATAGAGTCTAAACCTACACTCTC
Organism: Schistocerca nitens; assembly: GCF_023898315.1. Taxonomy (NCBI): domain Eukaryota; kingdom Metazoa; phylum Arthropoda; class Insecta; order Orthoptera; family Acrididae; genus Schistocerca; species Schistocerca nitens. Next base: position 230,893,802 of record NC_064622.1, read on the forward strand.
TGATCAACAAAAGAATCCGGACACCCCAGTATAATGCGGAATTGACCACTAGATGCCACGAGAGGTGGACCCACCAGTGTAAGAGGAGGCGGGGAATATTGTGCAGTCATCAGATAAGCAGTAACAGCAGGATTGATCAAAAATTCCTCTAAGCACTATGGGACTTAACATCTGGCGACATCAGTCCCCTAGACTTAGAACTAAGTAAACCTAACTAACCTAAGGACATCACACACATCCATGCCCATGGCAGGATTCTAACCTGCGACCGTAGCAGCAGCGCGGTTCCGGACTGAAGCGCCTAGACTCGCTTCAGTCCGGAACCTCGCGGCTGCTACGGTCGCAGGATTGGTCGATCACGACAGTTCAGTGACTTCGAATGCCGATTAGTCATTGGATGTCACCTCAGTAACAAATCCACCAGGGACATTTCAACCCTTCTAAAGCTGCCGAAGTCGACTGGTGGTTATGTGACTGTGAAGTGGAAACGCGAAGGAACAAACGTAGCTACACCAGTGACCAGGTAGACCTCATGTACTGAGAGACAGGGACCATCATACATTGAAGGGGCTGAAACCGCATGAAATCAGCGAAAGGAATCACTTGCGAGTTCCGAAGTGCTACCAGGAGTCCAGCTAGTAGAATGACTGCGCGTAAGTAGTTAAATAGATTGGCGAACATTAGTCGAGAAGCTTCTCATAAGCCACATATTTATGTATTCAGTCTGAGCGAGGTGACGTTGGACAGTGGATGACTAGAAACGAGTGATCTAGAGACGTGACTCACGCCATACCCTGTCGAAATCCCGATGGAAGGATGTGGGTTTGGCGACTGCATGGAGAACGTTACCTGCCATCATGTGTAGCGCCAGCAGTCCGCCTCCGTAGCGTAGTGGTAGCGTTACAGCCTACCACGCAGGGGGCCCAGATTCGATTCCCGGCAGTGGACTGGGTGTTGTGTGTGCTTCATCATCATCTTCATCATTATTGACTCGCAAGTCGCCGATGTGGCGTCACCTGAAAAGGACTTGCAATACGGCGGCCGAACTCACCCGAGTGGGGCCTCCCGGTCAACAATGCCATACAATCATTTCATTTCATTTGTAGTGCCAACAGTGAAGTACGGACTAGGTGAGGGCTTCCCAACGTGTGGTCCGCGGACCCCTTAGGGGTCCGCCGGCTCTTTCTAGGCGGTCCGCGGCCACCTTACACCAATTCGTGTAAAATAACGAGTAAAATTATTGAATAAAAATTTGAAAATCAAATACATCACTATTATTTTACCTGTGAAAAACATGTGTACTTTATGTGAGAACGCATACACAGTTTAGTGCCGGAGAATGCGGCTTCTCTGATCGATTGTTTCGCAACAATACGGGGGTCGTTGGTGCGCCGGCTCACGGCGGTAGATGCGCTGAAACCTTTTACACATACGGGGAGCGAGCTTTGTCGACCAATCACAGCGCTCGCTGGCACGTATGCGGCCCCAGGCATCATTAAATGTTAGACTTGCTTTGTCAGTGCACTACCTATTTCATAAGTCGATTTTTGACCAATTTAGTACTTCTCACATGGATCGGTGGCTGAAATCAGGATCATTGAAGAAGGGTGCAGTTTCTCCATCGGCTTCACAACAAGGGAAGTTTCCAGTTGAAATGAATGAGGACGAAGGGCGACCAAAGGAAGAACAATCACGAGAAGCTCCACAGCCGGATTTATTATGTGAAAACGCTGCAAGTACTACATTGGTTGCAGTATCCTATGGAAGTGGAATAACCAAGATGCGTAAGTACAAAAAAAGCTATTTAGAAATGGGCTTTATGGAGACAAAGGGGGGTAAAGCTCAGTGTGTAATTTGTGCGCGAGTCCTTCCGAACAGTTCACTGGTTCTAGTGAAATTGCGCCGTCATTTTGAAGGTACTCACCCGGATTTCCAGGCTAAAGACATCGATTTTTTCAAAAGGAAGTGTACTGAACTAGCTGCTTCTCAGAATTGCATGAAAACTCATGCAAAAACAATTAATGAAAATTTCATTAAAAGCTTCTTTCTTGGTTAGTTATCGAGTGACAAAAACAGGCAAAGCTCACATCGTTGCAGAAAATCTCATAAAGCCGCGTGTTAATGATATTGTTTCTTGCATGCTAGACGAAAAGGCAGTAAAGCTTGTATCTTCGGTGCCACTGTCAAACAATACTGTCAAGAGACACATTCTTGACATGTCAAATGATGTGAAAGACACTCTTGTTTCTCGCATCCAACACAATTCATTTTCTCTGCAGATAGATGAATCCACTGATGTTGCAGGATTAGCAGTTTTATTGGCTTTTGTCCGTTATGAATATTCTGGATGTTTTGAGGAAGACCTCGAATTGTGCAGACCACTACCTGCCAGCGCAACAGGTGCTGAAATATTCTGTCTTCTGGATGATTTTTTAATGACTAACGAAGTTTCATGGTCTAATTGCATAGATGTGTGCACAGATGGTGCAAAAACTATAACGGGTCCTACAGTCGGAGCAGTAACAAAAATAAAAGAAAACGCCAAGAATTGCAGCAGTAGTCATTGTGCTCTCCACAGATACGCTTTAGCTACGAAACAAATGCCTGTTTCGTTCAATAAAGTTTTAGACGAATCCATTCAAATTATTAACGACATAAAATCAAGGCCGTTGAAGTCAAGACTTTTCACAATACTGCGTGAAGATATGGGAAGCCTTCATCGTTCCCTGCTTCTTCACACAGAAGTGAGGTGGCTCTCACATGGGAATGCACTCTCTCGGTTGTACGAATTAAGATTGTAAGTCTTAGCTCTCCTTTTGGAGCATAACACCAAATTAGCAGACCTTATTAATGACGAAAATTGGTAGTGTATACTTGCCTATTTGTCAGATATTTTCTCCAAAATGAACGAAATGAATATTTCACTCTAAGGGCAAAGTGAAACAAAGGTCTGCTATCGACAAAGTTCGAGCATTCAAGAGTAACATCAATTTTTGGTCATAGAGTGTCGAGGGGGGGGGGGGTCGAGTGTTTTCCTCTTCTCAAGGAGTTTTTGAAAAACGAAACATTGGCGCTTGGGAAGAACTTGTTTCATCAAATCCTGGAACATCTCCAAAGCTTGATGTCATTGTTGGAGCATTATTTCCCAGCAGCTGAAGTTGAGAAGCTGCAGAAATACGAATGGGTAGACAACCCATTCACTGTATCCAAAAAGCCGAACATTCTATCATCAAATGAATATGAGTTGTTGATAGAGATTGCCACAGACGCTACCTTGAAATCAAGATTTGACATTGACGGTTACTCACACTTTTGGATCCGTTTGGATATCAAGAAATACTACCCCTTGTTGAAAAGGCAAAATGTGTACTTCTTCCGTTTGCCACAACATACATGTGTGAATCTGTATTCTCGATCTATGCTGCCCACAAAATTACGTACCGAAGCTGTCTAGATCCAGACATCCGTATCCAGTTGTCAAGAATTGAACCCCACTTTTCAAAACTGTGTCAGCAGAAGCGCCCTCAACCATCACATTAGGTTTCAATTATTATTCCTACAGACTCATCTATAGTAAATAAGAAAGCATTTTTCTTCGTAGATGCTCAGTGAACGTACCTGAACTATAACTCTGTAGGAATTTTGTTTCTGTCTTTTATCATTTACAAAATAATTATTAATTGAATTCTGTTAGCATTGATATTTTTGTTACGAAAATTAAAATGATCTGTAAAGCTAATTTCTTTTCTTTATAATATATTCCGTCCTCTCAGTTAAAAATATGACCTGCCTATACTTCAATTACAATTACTTGCTGCCCGCAGCTCGTGGTCGTGTGGTAGCGTTCTCGCTTCCCACGCCCGGGTTCGATTCCCGGCGGGGTCAGGGATTTTCTCTGCCTCGTGATGGCTGGGTGTTGTGTGATGTCCTTAGGTTAGTTAGGTTTAAGTAGTTCTAAGTTCTAGGGGACTGATGACCATAGCTGTTAAGTCCCATAGTGCTCAGAGCCATTTTTGAACAATTACTTGCTATTACTCTGACACTATATTGTGGCAACTGGCTGCGAGCGTAAACAAATGAGGACTTTTCACGTGCCACCTTGTAAAAGGTAAACTTCCTCTGGCAGAATTCTTTCTTTTGTGAAAAAAAGTCTTACATTCTGCGAAATGCTTTGTCTTATACAGGGTGAGTCACCTAACATTACCGCTGGATATATTTCGTAAACCACATCAAATACTGACGAATCGATTCCACAGACCGAACATGAGGAGAGGGGCTAGTGTAATTGTTTAATACAAACCATAAAAAAATGCACGGAAGAATGTTTTTTAACACAAACCTACGTTTTTTTAAATGGAACCCCGTTAGTTTTGTTAGCACATCTGAACATATAAACAAATACGTAATCAGTGCCGTTTGTTGCATTGTAAAATGTAAATTACATCCGGAGATATTGTAACCTAAAGTTGACGCTTGAGTACCACTCCTCCGCTGTTCGATCGTGTGTATCGGAGAGCACCGAATTACGTAGAGATCCAAAGGGAACGGTGATGCACCTTAGGTACAGAAGAGACTGGAACAGCACATTACGTCCACGTGCTAACACCTTTTTATTGGTCTTTTTCACTGACGCACATGTACATTACCATGAGGGGTGAGGTACACGTACACACGTGGTTTCCGTTTTCAATTACGGAGTGGAATAGAGTGTGTCCCGACATGTCAGACCAATAGATGTTCAATGTGGTGGCCATCATTTGCTGCACACAATTGCAATCTCTGGTGTAATGAATGTTGTACACGCCGCAGTACATCTGGTGTAATGTCGCCGCAGGCTGCCACAATACGTTGTTTCATATCCTCTGGGGTTGTAGGCACATCACGGTACACATTCTCCTTTAACGTACCCCACAGAAAGAAGTCCAGAGGTCTAAGATCAGGAGAACGGGCTGGCCAATTTATGCGTCCTCCACGTCCTATGAAACGCCCGTCGAACATCCTGTCAAGCGTCAACTTTAGGTTACAATATCTCCGGATGTAATTAACATTTTACAATGCAACAAACGGCACTGATTACGTATTTGTTTATATGTTCAGATGTGCCAACAAAACTAACGTGGTTCCATTTAAAAAAACGTAGGTTTGTGTTAAAAAACATACTTCCGTGCATTTTTGTATGGTTTGTATTAAACAATTACACTAGCCCCTCTGCTCACGTTCGGTCTGTGGAATCGATTCGTCAGTATTTGATGTGGTTTACGAAATATATCCAGCGGTAACGTTAGGTGACTCACCCTGTATAGAAATAAGAAAGTCTGTTTGTTTGTTTGTTTTCCTAATTTGTTCACAGTCGAGGCTGACTGCCACGATATAGTGTCCAAATAGTAGTTGAAGTTGTCAGCTGTGGCTAAACTGTTGCCATGTCGCCTGCCAGTTGCCAGCTACCAACTGACAGTACACTGTTAACAACGCCGCCTGCTAGCTGCCGGCTATTTACTGACAGCTGCCGTTCAGTAGATACGCAAAGACGTAAAAATAACTAGACTTTCCGAGCAGTTTACATGGGCACGAAAATCGATTGTGTAACTAGAAAACGGCTTTATGAAAGCAGATGTCCAGAATAAATTTTGAAGTTTTTACCTGACCAACCAAAAGCGGAACTGGGACATCGGCTTACGAAATCCGGTTTTGGAAACGCATGTAAACCGGGTGAATGTATTCCCACACTTTTCACAACAGACGTCACAGTAGTCCTTTAAAGGCAATTACTTGGCCTCTTTTCGTTCGAGATGTGTTTGTATCCCGAATCATGGGTCTGCCTCTTTTCTTCACAGCCGCGCGGAATGGCCGCGCAGTCTAGGGTGCCATGTCGTCGTGGATTGCGCGGCCGCTCCCGCCGGAGGTTCGCGTCCTCCCTCGGGCATATATATATATATATATATATATATATATATATATATATATATATATATATATATGTGTGTGTGTGTGTGTGTGTGTGTGTGTCTGTGTGTGTGTGTGTGTGTGTGTGTGTGTGTGTGTGTGTCGTCCATAGCGGAAGTTAGGTTAATAGTGTGTAAGACTAGGGACTGATGACCTCAGCAGTTAAGTCCCATAGACTTTACATAAATTTGAACATTTTTATTCGGATTTCACGAAAAACCACACACACACACGACTGTTACGAAATATGCATGCTCCTTACACAACCGTACCCAAACAGTGAAAGTGAACAGAGGACAAACGGCAGCTTGTCAACAGCGAACAGTTTGGACGTGACGTTGATTGCTCATGGAGGAAGGCAGCTCCAACGTGTGAAATGTAAATTACCAAGTAATTTTAATCAGGCTATAGTGTGTTGAACAAAAGGGAGTAAATCCACTAGTAAGTGTCTGGATACAGTGGGAATTCAAATTGGATCGTTAATTTCAAGTTGTTTTCATTCATCTCTAAACCAAACACTATTGAAACTGGGGGGGGGGGGGGGGAGGAGGTGTCATTGGGAACATGGCACTTGCATTAAGAAGCTTCCAGTTCCCATGGGTTTCGCTCTGAAATTTAAAGTTACTGTGCTCTTGCTCCGCCATACATTTTCGGCTGAAGAAGGGGTCCGCCATCTGAAAAGGTTGGGAAGGTCTGGACTAGGTGGTTTTACAACAGTGAAGTACGGACGCGGTGGTGTTACAGTTTGGGGATGTTTTACGTGGCTAGGATGTGGTCCTTTATTGCGCTAACTGCTCAAGGATATTAATACATTTTTCAGCATTGTGTACTACGTAATGTAGAGGTATAGCTCGCAGATGGTGACTGTTTGTATCAGCATGATAATGCACTCTTTCACAAAGCAACAGCTGTGAAGCAGTGGATCGTGGACAATAAGATTCCTGAAATGGACTTTCTTCTTCTTCTGTAATGGTCAATCCAAGGATTGGTTTGCAACAGCTACAATGGCAGCTTGTCTCCATTCTGTGCGTCTTTCAGCTTTTATCTTCATTTCTTTATAGGTGTTACATCCCACATCTTTCACGGTTTGATCCATGTACCTCAGCCGTGGTCTTCCTCTTGGTCTTTTTCCCTCGACATATCCCTCTATGATTGTGTTCAGGAGTCCTTTATGTCTTTATAGATGGCCTGTAAATTGCACTCTTCTTTTAATAATGAAACTCCAGAAGTTTCTCTTCTCACCTGCTCTTTCCAGAACCACTTCGTTTGTGACCTTGTCGATACATTTTATTTTGAACATGCCTCTATACCACCACATTTCAAAAGAATTTAGCTTCTGGTCTTCCTCTGTCCCGAGAGTCCATGTTTCACACCCATAGCATGCCACACTCCACACGTATGATTTCAAAAATCTTTTCCTGATTTCAAGGCTGATGCTCTTAGATGTTAAGATGTTTTTCTTCTTGTTAAAAGCAGCCTTTGCTTGAGCAATTCTACTTCTCACTTCTGCCTTACTCCTTCCATCCCTGGTAATATTACTGTCCAGATCAGTAAATTTATCAACTTGTTCAAGCAGTTCATTGCCTACATGAACTCGGACTTTCACTTGATCTTTTTTGTCGCATGCCATTACTTTTGTTTTTGCTTTATTAATCCTCATATTATATTCTTCCAGCCGGCCGGTGTGGCCGTGCGGTTAAAGGCGCTTCAGTCTGGAACCGCGTGACCGCTACGGTCGCAGGTTCGAATCCTGCCTCGGGCATGGATGTGTGTGATGTCCTTAGGTTAGTTAGGATTAATTAGTTCTAAGTTCTAGGCGACTGATGACCTCAGCAGTTAAGTCGCATAGTGCTCAGAGCCATTTGAACCATTTTTATATTCTTCCCCCATAACTTTATCCATTCTATTCAGTAGGACCACAAGATCTTCACTTTCAGCTAGGACAGCTACATCATCGGCATATCTTATCATATCTATTCGGTGGCCATGAATTACTACACCTGTCTGTGAATTTTCCCTTACTTTTTTCAGCGCCTCTTCAATGTATAGGTTAAAGATAACAGGAGATAGTGCGCAACCTTGTCGGACACCTTTCCGTATCTGCACCTCTTCTTGTTTTGTCCGTCCACGGATAACTGCTGCCTCGTTTTTGTACAGGTTCCATATCATTTTTATATCTTCGTTGTCTATTCCTACTTTTTTGAAATGGACTAGCATGCCCAAAATCCCGACCTCAACCCAATGGAATACCTCTGAAGCTCCATTTTTGGTGCATCTATCTTGACAGATATCGTCTGGACGCTCTGTTCTGTGCTCCTTCCTTAAGCTGCTGGCAACGTCGTCCGTTTTTAACGCCATCCAGTGTTCCATGTCTTCCTCCTCCTCTCTCTCCCTCCCCTGCAATTTTTCCCTTCACGACTCAATTGCAGGCAATTTATAATAAAAATATGTCCTACCCGAGATGTTTTCCTCATTCTTATTATTTCCACTCGTTTTTTTCCCCTCATTTTCTTAGGAGTACTTCTTAATTTCATCATTCTGTCAGTCCATTTCACTTCAAGCGTTTTTCGTCCCTGCCACATTTGAAAACAATATAAGAATTTGCAGGTCCCGGCGGAGGTTCGTCCTCCCTCGGGCATGGGTGTGTGTTTGTCCTTAGGATAATTTCGGTTAAGTAGCGTGTAAGCTTAGGGACTGATGACCTTAGCAGGTAAGTCCCATTAGATTTCACACACAAAAGAATTTGCAGAAAGAATTTTTCACTCTGCAGCAGAGTGTGAGCTGACAAGAAGCTACCTGGCATGTTAAAACTGTGTGCCGGACTGGGACTCCAACCCGGGACCTTTGTCTCTTGTGGGCAAGTGATCCTACCCTAGTATGACTCACGACCTGTCCTGACAGCATTTCTTCCTCCAGTTTCTAATCTCCTACCGTCCAAAATTTCTCCTGCTTTCCTTGCGGGAGTAGCCCCTCTGGAAGGAAGAGTATGGCTTAACCACAGCCTGGGAGATTGTTTCGAGAATGAACTTTTGACTGCAGCGGAGTGTGCGCTGATATGAAATTTCCTGACAGATTAAAACTGTGTGCCGGACCCAGGAGCTTTGCCTTTCGCTGACAACTGCTCTACCAAATGAGCCAGCCGCGCATTGCTCATGCTGCGTCCTCACAGCTTTAGTTCCACCAGTACCTCGTCTCCTATCTTCCAAATTACACAGAAATTCTGCAGAGTGAAAATTCTTTCTGGAAACAGACCCCTGGTCTGTGGCTAAGCCATGTCGCCACAATATCCATTCTTCCAGGAGTGCAATGCCCTCAACGTGTGCAGGAGAATTTCTATGAAGTTTAGAAGGTAGTAGATGATGTAGTGGCACAAGTAACGCTGCAAGGATGGATCGGGAGTAGTACTCGCACTGCTGAGTTGGTGTTTTGCATTCCCGTCCTCCCTACGTACCACTGCTGTGTCACACGATGAAATTTTATGATTATATTTAAGTGTCGCCTTCCTTGACCGTTCCGTCGTGTCGACATCCGGTTGGACGCCGAGGCCAGAGTTCGTGTGGTCGACCCATGCTCACTCCGTTCTGCCATCGAGCTGGAGGAAACCTACACGTACTCATATCCCGTCATTCTCGTCTTCCGTCTGCTTGCAAGGACCTTGCCGGCCGAAGTGTCCGTGCGGTTAAAGGCGCTGCAGTCTGGAACCGCAAGACCGCTACGGTCAAAGGTTCGAATCCTGCCTCGGGCATGGATGTTTGTGATGTCCTTAGGTTAGTTAGGTTTAACTAGTTCTAAGTTCTTGGGGACTAATGACCTCAGCACTTGAGTCCCATAGTGCTCAGAGCCATTTGAACCATTTTGTAAGGACCTTTCACTTTTGCTCATTCGTATTTTGTGCCGTTATCTGCTGATCTGGAGTGTTGTATGTTTGTAAACGAAGTTTATATTCCCTTTCATGTTCCACAAGAAAAAAAAGCCTCGTACGGCCATCCTTATTTAGGAAAAAAGGAAGTTGCCTGCAAAAGGCAGTGGCACCGAGTTCGAGATCCGGTCCAGCACACACTTTTCATCCGCTAGGAAGTTTCAATAGAGATATTTTACGTGTTTCTTTTTGACTGTTCGTGATTTGTTATGGTGCAATACTATTTTGTAGAAAAAAACAATTGGCGAATCTCTGCGTTAGTTCTATCATAATCTTCAATAAACGCTTCACCTGCTCAAAGTCTCTTTTACACCTAGGTAATACTTCCTCCAGACAGCTTCCAGTTTATGTCACCACTCCTCATAAGTACCTAAAAGATTTCACTTGCCACATGGTCTTTCCGTCCAAGTACATTTTGGCGGAGCCTCCATACTGTTGCTGATTCTCATCACTCTGCTAAACTATGGGTAAAATAAACAGTAATTTAGTTTTCTGAACAAATTAACTGCTATTTATGGAATACCGTACAACCGTATTTCGAATTTTCGATTACAAAGGCAAATAGAACAAGTTTGTTTGTTTTTCCCTTTAAATTTGTTATAGATTGAATAAGAATGTTTTTCAGGTTCCGGCAATTTCTGTTTTCCCTGAGATGCATTTTATAGCTTCAGTGAGGAAAACATAACCAAAGTTCAGTGTGAGAGTTGTAAGAAAAACATAACTGAAGGTCAGTGTGAGAATCCTATAAAGTAGCTCTAAAACAAGAATTTCCATATACCTGTTTGCGTGTTCTACTGGCAACTGCTCAGGAATGTCGAAGATATTTTCCGCTTGAGATGTATTGGTCCAGAATTTCCCTTCACTGTCTCTCACTCATGCGGTACCAGAGTGTCGCGTTGCCTTGTTTAATGCTTCCACAATGAGCGGAACGTCCTCGTCAATCGATTTTAATTCCTTGAGCTACCGACCGTCAGAGGGGGAGAATCTTGCGTCATTGGCTGGATTCGACGCAACGTATCGCTGACTGTCGAGTTCCGTATTCCGAGTGATGAGCGCTGAACAAACAACAACCAATATTCTTTCGGAGTGCGTGATTAGAAACACACAAAAGAGACTTTGGAGGTTAGCAGCGATGCGTGTCGGAAGTCAAAGGTCTGGAAACAAGTGTGTCGTTACACGAGTAGGACATTAGTCACAGGAGCCCTGCATAATAAAGTTGTCAGTGTGACAACACCATACACGTCTTTGCCACTGTTTCTTGTGGAGAAGCCAACAGAGAAGTGACGTCGGCCAACCTCAGAACTAACTTTCCACGTGGCAGCGTATTTTAAGAAATCCCATGTGACGCATAGCGTAACATTATGTACTGGTTTTCCCACTTATTCCATAGACGGACATACCAACTAGACCGCGGATTTTAGGTAAAAACCTATTTTGTTCCTGAGTTCCTATTTGCATAAAAATTTGTACTTATGCGTTTCATTAACTATTTACACTTAATAGCGTTAATTCTATAGGACCTAAAAAAGCCTATTTCGACGTTAGTGCCTATTTTTGCCTATTTCGGCTTTAATATCCTAAAAAGTGCCTATTTCATCATATAAGACAGTGGCTCCAAGTTTTTCCACACCATACGACAGATGGAAAAAAAAAATTTCTGCCCAGCGTGCAGCAAGGTGGCTAGTTGATATGCGCTCATGCTTCGTATTTGCCTAACACTTCGGTCTTTTTTAATTTTTTTATATCGCTATCCCTGTTAATAGGCCGTGCGGTTCTAGGCGCTGCAGTCCGGAACCGCGGGACTGCTACGGTCGCAGGTTCGAATCCTGCCTCAGGCATGGATGTGTGTGACGTCCTTAGGTTAGTTAGGTTTAAGTAGTTCTAAGTTCTAGGGGACTGATGACCTAAGATGTTAAGTCCCATTGTGCTCAGAGCCATTTGAACCATTTGAACCCTGTTAATACCAAATACTCTTTATAGGTGTTTCATTATTCATATGTAAAAAATAGATCACGGATCTTTAGGTTAAAACCTATTTTTTCCTAAGCTCCAATTTGCATATAAGTTGGTACTTATGCGTTTCATGACTAACTAAACTGAATAGTTAGTTCTATAGGACCTAAAATTGCGCATTTTGACGTTGACGCCTGATTTTGCGTATTTCGGCATCAAAATCCTAAAAAGTACCTCTTTCGTTAATCAGACATAGAGTCCTTGTGTTTTCAAAGATTAGAAAAAGGAAGTAAGCTTAGGGCTTTACGTCTCGTCGAAGGCGAAGGTCGTTAGAGACTGTTTACACTTCCTTTGCTTGCCTTACTACCAACAACAGCACTCGGCACGGTTGAATGGTCATCCATCCAAGTACGCGCCCATTGGTTCAAATGGCTCTGAGCTCTATGGGACTTAACAGCTATGGTCATCAGTCCCCTAGAACTTAGAACTACTTAAACCTAACTAACCTAAGGACATCACAAAACACCCAGTCATCACGAGGTAGAGAAAATACCTGACCACGCCGGAAATCGAACCCGGGAACCCGGGCGTGGGAAGCGAGAACGCTACCGCACGACCACGAGCTGCGGACGTACGCGCCGCGCGCGACAGTGCTTAACTTCGGTGAGCGAATGGGAACCGGTCAAAGATTTGAGTTACACATTAGAATCGAACGTGGGAGTACTAAATGTTATATTTGAAAATATTTCGTTCGTAGGATTCTGGCCAGCTGTGTATTTTCGCAAAGAAACGGTTTCATAGGCCTTAAGCTGAGCACGGATTAAAAGACCACAATGTTAATCGTAGACCCCTTCTATAGCTAAATTACTGCCCTACGCGCATTTTCTCGCTGCTGTCTACAGGCAGTCCTATCAAACTACTCTGTTTCGTGAAAGGTATTATACGTGAATTTTCCGATTCGAAAAATAATTTGCCAGTAGTGAGATGTTTTCATCTGAAGCACCGGTAGATTCCATTCGTTTGTTCAGAAGGGGCGGCCATCTGTCAGGTGCCTTATGTCCAGCAACGAGTACGGTACTTCCCGTAGCGCTCCCATGCACCGCAGTAAAAAAAAAGAAAAAAAAACCATGTCATCGTTCACTTTTTCCCAGCGAAAACAAATCAGTACATTGTGTAGCGACCGACGTGTTAAGTGTTACCGACGTTCTAAGTGCAAAATAAATTCTAGTTCCTGTGTGAGAATACTACGCCATGCCGAAAACAGCTGGTTCAAAGTCTACTCATATAAGGCAGCGGCTGCAAGATTTTCCTCATTATACAACAGATGGGAAAATTATTTTCTGCCAAGCATGCAACTAGGAGGTTAGTTGATCTTTTTTCTTAGACTTCTTATTTTCCTGCCACTTAGGGTCATTTTTTATCGCTATCCTTTAGTAATACGAAATACTCTTTATATGCTATTCTAAACTGCATTTCCCTTTTCTCTCGTATTAGGTTTCGAGTGTCAAGAAATCTCACTTAACTCAGCATGCAGATGGAATCGCACATAAAGCTAATGTTGAACGAAAGTCAAAATTGAAGGAAACTCTTTTAACCAATAAATCTGGTGAATCCTCCGAAAAAAACAAGTTCTGCAGTGATTTGTGTCATGCACTTGTGGCAACAAACATCCCCTTTCGGAAACTAGAAAACCCTATTTTCAGAGGTCTTCATGAGAAGTACTGCCATCAGTCTATTCCTGGAGAGTCAACTTTACGTAAGAATTATGTGGATTTAGCTTACAATGCTGCATTGCACAGAATCCGAGAAGATGTTGGAGAATCTTGTATATGGATTTCTGTGGATGAAACTACTGACAGTCTTGGCCGTTACATTGTAAACCTGATTATTGGCAAGCTAGATCCAGATGCTCCATCCAGAGCTCATTTGATTTACTCAAAACAGCTTGCAAAAAACTAACCAACAAACAATAGCACAGTTTGTGAACAATGGGCGTAAGGTGGATGAGAATAAGGTGCTTCTGGCCGTCACTGATGCTGCTGCATATATGATAGCAGCGTTTCAACTATTAAAAGTATTCTGCCCATTGATGCTACACGTAACTTGTGTAGTGCATGGGATCAACCGCATAGCAGAGCAAGTAAGGCTACAATTTCCTAAAGTAAATAAAGTACTATCTATGGTGAAGAAACTTTTTGTTAAGGCACCATCAAGAATACAGGCATTCAAAGAACAGCTTCCAGATATCCCATTGCCGCCAGAGCCTGTTGTCACCCGCTGGCGTACGTGGCTGATAGCAGCAGAATACTATAGTAGGCATCTCTCAGCTGTCCAGAAGGTGGTTGAAAATATATCGGAGGATGCTGCATCCGTAACTGCAGCAATGGAGTTACTCAAAGATTCTTCTTTAAAATGGGACTTATCTTACATTAGGGCCCACTACACATTTATGGCAAGAATAATTTCACAATTAGAAGGCTCAGGGAGACCTATCTACGACAAGATTTCTTTGCTTGAAGAAGTCAAAATGAAAATTAATGAAGCGCCAGGTGAAGTAGGGGAAAAAGTACGGGCAAAAATGCAAACGGTTTTGCAGAGGAACACTGGCCTGAAGGAGTTGTGTGTACCTGCCGACATACGCCCCTGTCACATCTGTTGATGTAGAACGTTCTTTTTCAGCGTATAAGTTGATTCTGACTGACAAGCGCCACAGTTTTTCACTAGAAAACCTAGAAAAGATTTTGGTTATTTATTGTGAAGCCAAATATGGTTAGAATATGTGAAACTACGAATGTATTAATTAAACCATTGCCACATCTTTTATACGGAGATCTTTATCTTGCAGCAACTAAAAAATATTTGGAGTTATGTTCAACATTAATGTTGTAGATTGCTGTGCTCTGTAACTGTGTAAATATTGATTCTCCTTGTTTTAATGACTAATAAGATGTTCATACTGTCAACACTGTGCATTTCAATTTATTTTTATTTTCTCTGCATCATTTTTTCTAGAGCCTATTTTAGGTTTTATATAGCCTAAATGAACTACTGAAGGAGCCTATTTTAGGTGCCTAAAACACATTTTTTTACGACCTAAAAATCCGTGGTCTAGTTATAACATAGCTTAATAATATACATCTACACCCACGTATATACTTAGTTCTTTTTGCAGAAGACACCAACATTGTAACCAATCCTTGCATCCATACAGAAGCAGAAGAAAACAGCTTAGTACAGCCACATTTGCACTCAACATCGTTCCAAATCTTGGGGAGCGAGGAATCAGTAAGTTGACATATTTTACATACACTCCTGGAAATTGAAATAAGAACACCGTGAATTCATTGTCCCAGGAAGGGGAAACTTTATTGACACATTCCTGGGGTCAGATACATCACATGATCACACTGACAGAACCACAGGCACATAGACACAGGCAACAGAGCATGCACAATGTCGGCACTAGTACAGTGTATATCCACCTTTCGCAGCAATGCAGGCTGCTATTCTCCCATGGAGACGATCGTAGAGATGCTGGATGTAGTCCTGTGGAACGGCTTGCCATGCCATTTCCACCTCGCGCCTCAGTTGGACCAGCATTCGTGCTGGACGTGCAGACCGTGTGAGACGACGCTTCATCCAGTCCCAAACATGCTCAATGGGGGACAGATCCGGAGATCTTGCTGGCCAGGGTAATTGACTTACACCTTCTAGAGCACGTTGGGTGGCACGGGATACATGCGGACGTGCATTGTCCTGTTGGAACAGCAAGTTCCCTTGCCGGTCTAGGAATGGTAGAACGATGGGTTCGATGACGGTTTGGATGTACCGTGCACTATTCAGTGTCCCCTCGACGATCACCAGTGGTGTATGGCCAGTGTAGGAGATCGCTCCCCACACCATGATGCCGGGTGTTGGCCCTATGTGCCTCGGTCGTATGCATTCCTGATTGTGGCGCTCACCTGCACGGCGCCAAACACGCATACGACCATCATTGGCACCAAGGCAGAAGCGACTCTCATCGCTGAAGACGACACGTCTCCATTCGTCCCTCCATTCACGCCTGTCGCGACACCACTGGAGGCGGGCTGCACGATGTTGGGGCGTGAGCGGAAGACGGCCTAACGGTGTGCGGGACCGTAGCCCAGCTTCATGGAGACGGTTGCGAATGGTCCTCGCCGATACCCCAGGAGCAACAGTGTCCCTAATTTGCTGGGAAGTGGCGGTGCGGTCCCCTACGGCACTGCGTAGGATCCTACGGTCTTGGCGTGCATCCGTGCGTCGCTGCGGTCCGGTCCCAGGTCGACGGGCACGTGCACCTTCCGCCGACCACTGGCGACAACATCGATGTACTGTGGAGACCTCACGCCCCACGTGTTGAGCAATTCGGCGGTACGTCCACCCGGCCTCCCGCATGCCCACTATACGCCCTCGCTCAAAGTCCGTCAACTGCACATACGGTTCACGTCCACGCTGTCGCGGCATGCTACCAGTGTTAAAGACTGCGATGGAGCTCCGTATGCCACGGCAAACTGGCTGACACTGACGGCGGCGGTGCACAAATGCTGCGCAGCTAGCGCCATTCGACGGCCAACACCGCGGTTCCTGGTGTGTCCGCTGTGCCGTGCGTGTGATCATTGCTTGTACAGCCCTCTCGCAGTGTCCGGAGCAAGTATGGTGGGTCTGACACACCGGTGTCAATGTGTTCTTTTTTCCATTTCCAGGAGTGTATTTTCATTCAGTAATGAGGTATGGAATAATGTTCTGGGGTAACTCATCTTTAAGAATGAAAGTCTTCATTCCTCAAATACGTGCTGTAAGAGAAATATGTGGTGCACACCCACGATCATCCTTTAGAATTCCGTTTAAGGACTTGAGCATTCTGACTACTGCTTCACAGTATATTTATTCCCTCGTGAAGTTTGATTTAGGTAATTTATTGCAGTTCAGAAGGAACGATGATGAACATAATTACAATCCCAAACGGAAAAAAGACATGCATTAAGGTTGTCTTTAGCACAAAAGGTGCACAATGCTGCAGCAAAAATTTTTGATTACTTACCCAGGGATATAAAATGTCTGACAGATAGCAAAGTAAAATCTGCTAACAAACTAAAAAGTTTCTCCTTGACAACTTCTTCTATTCCACAGAAGAATCTCTATTATCGTAAAGTGTAAAGGGTGTTGGATAGGAAATACTAACTCATATCTGTAGATATTTAAAAAATCTACTTTATAAACTTTCATCATATAGCCATATTTCAAAAATTAAGTTGTGATGTCTATGTAAAATGATTCTTTCCACATCATTACGATTTATCGTGCAAATGATCCATGGGACATGAAACTAACTAACAACACTGCACAAACAACTGTAAAGGCCGCAGCACTGAGTACTTCCTGTCGTACCACATATTCGGATTTCTTCCCGTTTCATCCGCGCTGGAGAATGGCGAAAATGTCTGTTTAAATGGCTCTTCACCAGTTGTACTTGGTCTCATGTCGTCTTTACGGTCTCTCCGGGAGCGATATGAGGTAGTCCAGAATATGTTCGCAGATTAATTAACTACTACTGGTTTTTGGTACTTTGTAAGTAGGCTCTTGCGGACTAATTGGAGGCTATTTTTAAGCGTTTAACAACTCAGATTTTTCAGTATTTCTGTGACCCTCTCTCCTGAGCAAAACAAACCTGTGGACATTCGTGCTAGCATTGTTTGCACATGTTCCATATCCTCTGTCAGTTCTGTTTGATTTGGGACCCATACATTGAGCAATATTTAAGTTCGGGACGCACGAACTTTTGTAAATAGTGCACGTTTTACTCCTAGATTCACTGCATTTTATCAGTATTCTACCAATGAAAGTCAGGAAGTCGTGACTGAATATCTATGTACGTAGTGTAGCCATGTATTAAAGTGAAACTTGCAAGACAAGCATTTCAGACAAGAAGAGAAGAGATTGTTTTGTAAGCAGTGTGCTGTGTCGACTGGCTGTATTTTCTCGGTGTATCATCAGTCAAAGTGTTAGGAAGTCTTTTCCGAATATATTTCTATACAGCGTAGCCTTATACAGAAATGAAATGAGAACGATAAACCGTTTAGACAAGAAATAGTTCTGAAATATGGTGCTATAGAAGTATACTAAAAATTAGGTGAGTAGCTCGAATAACTGTTGAAGAAGTACTGGACAGAATTTGTGAAAAACTACATTTTTAGTACGACCTGACTAAAAGAAGGGCTCGGATGATATGACACATCCTGTGGCATTAATAAATCGTCAGTTTGGTAATTTGAAGGTAGTGTGGGGTAAAAACTGTAGAGGAGGAAAAAGGCTTGAGTACTGTTGTTGTTGTTGTGGTCTTCAGTCCTGAGACTGGTTTGATGCAGCTCTCCATGCTACTCTATCCTGTGCAAGCTTCTTCATCTCCCAGTACCTACTGCAACCTACATCCTTCTGAATCTGCTTAGTGTATTCATCTCTTGGTCTCCCCCTACGATTTTTACCCTCCACGCTGCCCTCCAATACTAAATTGGTGATCCCTTGATGCCTCAGAACATGTCCTACCAACCGATCCCTTCTTCTGGTCAAGTTGTGCCACAAACTCCTCTTCTCCCCAATCCTATTCAGTACCTCCTCATTAGTTATGTGATCTACCCATCTAATCTTGAGCATTCTTCTGTAGCACCACATTTCGAAAGCTTCTATTCTCTTCTTGTCCAAACTATTTACCGTCCATGTTTCACTTCCATACATGGCTACACTCCATACAAATACTTTCAGAAATGACTTCCTGACACTTAAATCTATACTCGATGTTAACAAATTTCTCTTCTTCAGAAACGCTTTCCTTGCCATGGCCAGTCTACATTTTATATCCTCTCTACTTCGACCATCATCAGTTATTTTGCTCCCCAAATAGCAAAACTCCTTTACTACTTTAAGTGTCTCATTTCCTAATCTAATCCCCTCAACATCACCCGACTTAATTCGACTACATTCCATTATCCTCGTTTTGCTTTTGTTGATGTTCATCTTATATCCTCCCTTCAAGACACCATCCATTCCGTTCAACAGCTCTTCCAAGTCCTTTGCTGTCTCTGACAGAATTACAATGTCATCGGCGAACCTCAAAGTTTTTATTTTTTCTCCATGGATTTTAATACCTACTCCAAATTTTTCTTTTATTTCCTTTACTGCTTGCTCAATATACAGATTGAATAACATCGGGGAGAGGCTACAACCCTGTCTTACTCCCTTCCCAACCGCTGCTTCCCTTTCATGTCCCTCAACTCTTATAACTGCCATCTGGTTTCTGTACAAATTGTAAATAGCGTTTCGCTCCCTGTATTTTACCCCTGCCACCTTTAGAATTTGAAAGAGAGTATTCCAGTCAACATTGTCAAAAGCTTTCTCTAAGTCTACAAATGCTAGAAACGTAGGTTTGCCTTTCCTTAATCTTTCTTCTAAGATAAGTCGTAAGGTCAGTATTGCCTCACGTGTTCCAGTATTTCTACGGAATCCAAACTGATCTTCCCCGAGGCCGGCTTCTACTAGTTTTTCCATTCGTCTGTAAAGAATTCGTGTTAGTATTTTGCAGCTGTGGCTTATTAAACTGATTATCCGGTAATTTTCACATCTGTCAACACCTGCTTTCTTTGGGATTGTAATTATTATATTCTTCTTGAAGTCTGAGGGTATTTCACCTGTTTCATACATCTTGCTCACCAGATGGTAGAGTTTTGTCAGGACTGGCTCTCCCAAGGCCGTCAGTAGTTCCAATGGAATGTTGTCTACTCCGGGGGCCTTGTTTCGACTCAGGTCTTTCAGTGCTCTGTCGAACTCTTCACGCAGTATCGTATCTCCCATTTCATCTTCATCTACATCCTCTTCCATTTCCATAATATTGTCCTCAAGTACATCGCCCTTGTATAGACCCTCTATATACTCCTTCCACCTTTCTGCCTTCCCTTCTTTGCTTAGAACTGGGTTGCCATCTGAGCTCTTGATATTCATACAAGTGATTCTCTTCTCTCCAAAGGTCTCTTTAATTTTCCTGTAGGCAGTATCTATCTTACCCCTAGTGAGACAAGCCTCTACATCCTTACATTTGTCCTCTAGCCATCCCTGCTTAGCCATTTTGCACTTCCTGTCGATCTCATTTTTGAGACGTTTGTATTCCTTTTTGCCTGCTTCATTTACTGCATTTTTATATTTTCTCCTTTCATCAATTAAATTCAATATTTCTTCTGTTACCCAAGGATTTCTACTAGCCCTCGTCTTTTTACCTATTTGATCCTCTGCTGTTTTCACTACTTCATCCCTCAAAGCTACCCATTCCTCTTCTACTGTATATCTTTCCCCCATTCCCGTCAATTGTTCCCTTATGCTCTCCCTGAAACTCTCTACAACCTCTGGTTCTTTCAGTTTATCCAGGTCCCATCTCCTTAAATTCCCACCTTTTTGCAGTTTCTTCAGTTTTAGTCTACAGGTCATAACCAATAGATTGTGGTCAGAGTCCACATCTGCCCCTGGAAATGTCTTACAATTTAAAACCTGGTTCCTAAATCTCTGTCTTACCATTATATAATCTATCTGATACCTTTTAGTATCTCCAGGGTTCTTCCATGTATACAGCCTTCTATCGTGATTCTTAAACCAAGTGTTAGCTATGATTAAGTTGTGCTCTGTGCAAAATTCTACCAGGCGGCTTCCTCTTTCATTTCTTAGTCCCAATCCATATTCACCTACTACGTTTCCTTCTCTCCCTTTTCCTACACTCGAATTCCAGTCACCCATGACTATTAAATTTTCGTCTCCCTTCACTATCTGAATAATTTCTTTTATTTCATCGTACATTTCTTCAATTTCTTCATCATCTGCAGAGCTAGTTGGCATATAAACTTGTACGACTGTAGTAGGTGTGGGCTTCATATCTATCTTGGCCACAATAATGCGTTCACTATGCTGTTTGTAGTAGCTTACCCGCATTCCTATTTTCCTATTCATTATTAAACCTACTCCTGCATTACCCTATTTGACTTTGTGTTGATAACCCTGTAGTCACCTGACCAGAAGTCTTGTTCCTCCTGCCACCGAACTTCACTAATTCCCACTATATCTAACTTTAACCTATCCATTTCCCTTTTTAAATTTTCTAACCTACCTGCCCGATTAAGGGATCTGACATTCCACGCTCCGATCCGTAGAACGCCAGTTTTCTTTCTCCTGATAACGACATCCTCTTGTGTAGTCCCCGCCCGGAGATCCGAATGGGGGACTATTTTACCTCCGGAATATTTTACCCAAGAGGACGCCATCATCATTTAATCATACAGTAAAGCTGCATGCCCTCGGGAAAAATTACGGCCGTAGTTTCCCCTTGCTTTCAGCCGTTCGCAGTACCAGCACAGCAAGGCCGTTTTGGTTATTGTTACAAGGCCAGATCAGTCAATCATCCAGACTGTTGCCCTTGCAACTACTGAAAAGGCTGCTGCCCCTCTTCAGGAACCACACGTTTGTCTGGCCTCTCAACAGATACCCCTCCGTTGTGGTTGTACCTACGGTACGGCTATCTGTATCGCTGAGGCACGCAAGCCTCCCCACCAACGGCAAGGTCCATGGTTCATGGGGGGAGTACTATAAGACGTTTTAAATGGGTCTAGACTGCAGAACTTATGCAGAGATGAAGACGCTTGCACGGACCAGACTAGCGCAAAGAACAGCATCAAACTAGTCTTGGGACTGAAGACACAAAAACGGTTACCAATGTACCAAAGTCTGCCGTCCACTTTGACTACGACTGATCCTAGTTGACCATTCTATTTCATAAGCCTACAGGTTGTTACATCCAGGTATTTGTTCTGAGTCGAGTGACTACAGTTGTGAGTCACTGCTGTTGCAGTCCTACAACACTAATTTATTGCGTTTTGTGAAGTGCGCAATTTTATATTACTAGAAATTTATAGCACTTTTCCTGTCTTTGCACGAATTTTAAATCTTATCAAAAACTGACTGCATGTTTTGAGCAGATGTTTTCAGATAATACGTCGTTTACACATATTACAAAAAAGATGTGCATATGTATGTCCCACATCACCTCCTAAACCACTGGACCGATTTCATCCAAGCTTGATGCACATATCACGTGCGAATACCTATTCTTTATTCATCAAGTATTTGGAGTGAGAGCGGTTAGTGACTTACAACAAATATTACACATAATTTCAAACCTTGTATGTATGTATGTATGTTCCACATTTCCTCCTAAACCACTGGACCGATTTCATCCAAACTTAATATATATACAGGGTGATTCAAAAAGAATACAACTTTAAAAATGTGTATTTAATGAAAGAAACATAATATAACCTTCTGTTATACATCATTACAAAGAGTATTTAAAAAGGTTTTTTTTTCACTCAAAAACAAGTTCAGAGATGTTCAATATGGCCCCCTCCAGACACTCGAGCAATATCAACCCGATACTCCAACTCGTTCCACACTCTCTGTAGCATATCAGGCGTAACAGTTTGGATAGCTGCTGTTATTTCTCGTTTCAAATCATCAATGGTGGCTGGGAGAGGTGGCCGAAACACCATATCCTTAACACACCCCCACAAGAAAAAATCGCAGGGGGTAAGATCAGGGCTTCTTGGAGGCCAGTGATGAAGTGCTCTGTCACGGGCTGCCTGGCGGCCGATCCATCGCCTCGGGTAGTTGACGTTCAGGTAGTTACGGACAGATAAGTGCCAATGTGGTGGCGCTCCATCCTGCTGCAATATGAATTGTTGTGCTTCTTGTTCGAGCTGAGGGAACAGCCAATTCTCTAACATCTCCAGATACTGTAGTCCAGTTACAGTAGCACCTTCGAAGAAAAAGGGACCAAAAACTTTATTGGCTGAAATGGCACAGAAAACGTTCACCTTAGGCGAGTCACGTTCATACTGAGTTGTTTCCCGCGGATTCTCAGTGCCCCATATACAGACATTGTGACGGTTGACTTTCCCGTTAGTGTGGAAAGTTGCTTCATCACTAAACACAATCTTTGAAACGAAAGATTCATCTGTTTCCATTTGAGCAAGGATAAAATCACAGAAATCGATTCTTTTAATCTTATCAGCTGCAGACAGTGCTTGAACCAATTTCAGACGATAAGGTTTCATAACTAACCTTTTTCGTAGGACTCTCCATACAGTTGATTGTGGAATTTGCAGCTCTCTGCTAGCTCTGCGAGTCGATTTTCCTGGGCTGCGAACAAATGCTTGCTGGATGCGTGCTACATTTTCATCACTCGTTCTCGGCCGTCCAGAACTTTTCCCTTTGCACAAACACCCATTCTCTGTAAACTGTTTATACCAGCGTTTAATACACCACCTATCAGGAGGTTTAACACCATACTTGGTTCGAAATGCACGCTGAACAACTGTCGTCGATTCACTTCTGCTGTACCCAATAACACAAAAAGCTTTCTGTTGAGCGGTCGCCATCTTAGCATCAACTGACGCTGACGCCTAGTCAACAGCGCCTCAAGCGAACAAATGTACAACTAAATGAAACTTTATAGCTCCCTTAATTCGCCGACAGATAGTGCTTAGCTCTGCCTTTTGTCGTTGCAGAGTTTTAAATTCCTAAAGTTGTGGTATTCTTTTTGAATCACCCTGTATAATGCGCGAATAACCATTCTTTACTCATCCACTATTTGAGAATGAGAGAAGTTAATGATCTAAAACAAAATTTACATATAATTTGAAACATTTACTAAACTTTTTCTCGTCGACAGCCCCGAAAAATCATGAAAGGGAAAAAGTTTATCGCTTAGTACATTTTCTCTCTTCACGCAGAAAAACTGCCGCTTGAAGCGTAACGTTTTAATTTATTACTTCTTTACTACTAACCATATTTGCGACTCATTCTTCATCAGTATTCACATATGTCACTGCATGTATCAGCAAAATTGTACGATACATAGTATAGGAGATATGACGTCATAAACATTGAGATGCGTAAAAAAACTGCCGCATCACGCATGATATTCAAATTTATTACCTCTTTGCTGCTATTTCTATTCGCAGACCGTACTCAAATATGACGCCGATGTACCTACAACAATATATCATTGTACGACGTATAGTTCAAGAGATATGACGTCATACACACAGAGATATGTGAAAAAATGCCACATTATGCATGACACTTTAGTTTGGTCTTCTTTACTACTAACTCTACGCACAATACGTTCCAGTCAGTATCCACATATATCGCCGAATGTACTTACAAAAATATACCATTGTACGACGAATAGTTCACGTGTTATGACGTCAGAAACAGAGAGAAGCGTGAACCGCTACCGCATCATGCATGACGTGTTAATTTATTACTTTTTTACTACTGACTCTGTTCACAACACACTTCCAAGACAGTAGAGATATGTACCACTGGATGTACCTGCATAATTACGGTATATCATTGCACGACACATAGTTCAGGGGATACGACGCCATAAACGCTGGGCTGCGTGAAAATGAAACTGCAGCGCGAAATTCGCTGGAGATTCGGGTGAAATATGAGTAGAAACACGTGTGAAATATTTTTATTATATCTGAAATATACAGGGTGCGTCAAAAAATGTATACACACTGTCATAAACAATTTATTTCCCGTTCTACAAGGTTAAATATCTGTGAGAAAGTAATGTTATGTTTCTTCAACAGGTGGCAGCAGTGGCAAGGAAGTAACTGAAACATGACGGACGTGCGTTTGAGCTTTGAAGCGCGGAAGCAGATAATTAAGTGGTACTGGAAGTTTGAGAATGTAGCTGCGGTTCGAAGACAGTGGAGAAGTGAGTATGGTACAGAACCACCTCCAAGGTTAACAATTACATGTCTACGAGACAAATTCGAAATTCATGGAACAGTGTGTGATGTGCATAAAGGTCGATCAAGACGACCTCGTACAAGCTACAAGTGACGTTTCCACATCTGTGGTCTTGGAACTGTTTCAGCGTTCGCCTCAAAAATCTTCAAGGCAAGCGGCACATGAGAGTAACGTAAGTACTAGTAGTGTGCTACGCATTCTGAAGAAAGGCAAGTTTTGTGTGTACATTCCAAGGCTGGTGCAACAGCTAAGTGACGACGATCCAGATCGAAGGTTAGAATTTTGTGAATGGGTTCAGGAGATGGTGAGACGTGAACCGGGATTTATGGGAAGCGTAATTTGGTCGGAACGTCAATAGGCACAATTGTGTGTACTGGGCCTTTCCGCTTTGAGGGTACTGTTACTGGAGAAACGTACCTAACAATGCTTGCTGACCCATATTACTTGGCATTCGTGCATTATACGGTAATGATGAGTTTTGTTTCCAACAAGATGGCGCCCCGCCGCACTATCATAGGGACGTACGAGCATACCTGGATCACAATGTGCCAGGCCAGTGGATAGGACACAGGGGACCAATCGAGTTTCCTGCACGCTCTCCAGACCTCACGCCGCTGGATTTCTTCTTGTGGGACACAGTAAAAGATGAGATGTACAAAAGTAAACCACGTAACCTGGACACACTTTGGAATGAGATTCAGGCGGCGTGCACAGAAATCTCATTGGACACTTCGGTATGATGTACAGAATCAGTGGTGACTCGTACTCAGAAATGTATTGATGCTGAAGGTCACCAGTTTGAACATTAATCACATTTGCAAAGTACATTTATTTTTCCAATTGGACTTTAAGCTTTCCATTTCCAGAAATTTAACATTGTAGAACGGGAAATAAATTTTCTATGACGCTTCAAAGTGTGTATAGATTTTTTTGATGCACCCTGTATTTGACATGTGCAGACATGGCCAAAGCAACGGGTAAAAAGTTCATCCTAAATCTTTGGAACGATTTCAATCAAATTTGGTACACATTTTAGTTACAACCAGGAAAGAAATACTGTGGTGGTATGAACCATCAGCCTTCTACTGGAGGAGTGGGGTGGTGAGGGGTGGGGGTGGGGGTGGGGGTTGTATTATGGCGAGAGGAGTGCTGAGGATGAGATGGACAGGTAGAGAGTGGAAAAGAGAAGATGGACACGGATGGGGGGGGGGGGGGGGGGAGGGGGGTAGAGGAGATGGAATTAGAGGAGGGAGGAAATAGATAGATGGGCAAGGAGCAGATGAATGGAGAGAGGGGCAGGAGGAGATGGAAAAAGAGTTGGGCTGAAGGAGGTGGACGGAGAGATGGGGTGGAGGAGATGGACTATTCGGAGATAGGAATAAATACATACCTGGGCAAAGCTGGGTCCACAGCTAGTTGTAGATAAATGCATCAGCTCTAAAAAGTGATGCTACTGTTAATGTCATCAGACAAGTCACTAATACAGAACCTGAATAGCGGAAGTCCGTACACACTTGCCTGGGGCGTGCCAGACGATACTTCTACTTTTGTTGATGACTCTCCATCTAAAAAGATAACATGATGCATCCGCCCTACCAGTCACAAATTTCGTCTAATACTCTGTTAATAGGCGTTGGCGTGGTACGGTGTTAAATGATTTTCTGGAGACAACAATTATTTCGTCTACCCTATTTATTTGTACCACTTAGCTTCTAAAATGGATGCGAAAGAGCAGTTGGTCTCGAAGTTATTGCTTAAATATCGAAACTAACTGGCATATTAAACAGACTTATTATAAACTGCCTCTAAATTTTCCCTCACTACTTCTAACATCCCATGAAGTGTGATAACGATAGTACAGTTAAATGAATAAACGGTAATGTGTTAATAAGGACAGGAAAGCTGCCTCAAAAGCTTCAGGCTGGCAAAAAGGGCACCAATTTCGGCTGTCGGGAGGAAGAATATTCTACAGTCTCGACAGACTGGCGCGAGGGCCACGTTTTGCAGACTGTAGAGTTAGTCCGCTATTGGCTTAGCCAGAGAAAAGTCTGGGGGGAGGGGGAGGGGGGAGCCCTTTCGGGTCGTCTCCGTATGTTTTGGCAGTGGGCCAGATGGTGGGGCCATAAAAGCACCAGAGTCCCTTTGCTTTTCCTGATTTTCTCTTAATTTTTCGCAGTTCTTAGTTGAGTTACATGGCCGTCTGCAATCCGTCTCAACAGCCGCATCGACATGTAAGCTGCATCCATGCTTCCACGAGATGTGCTGTCACTTGCTGCATACTATATCATTTCCACTCGGATTAAGCTGTTCCTAAGGAGTAAAGAGACTCCTCGGGTGACTAGCTGCAGTAAAGCAATATGACGTAGCTAGGTTTCTTTTGTAGCATGTGTGTGTGTGTGTGTGTGTGTGTGTGTGTGTGTGTGTGTGTGTGTGTGTGTGTGTGTGTGCTCCTTTTCTTTTGTTTCACTAAAGATCAGGGCACCCTTTACCCACAGCTAGGTGTTTACTTAATAATACTGAATATGGTTCTGGTAGTCCAGTGATGTACTCTTTCCTAAAGTCCGTAGTAAACTTCTGGTACACTTTTTTTAGCCACAGATATATCTTACTATTGTGTAGGGAGGAGTTACCTTTTTCCTTCCTTTCGAAAACAATGATCATGTGAGACCCAACTCGCCCCTTCTCACATGTCATACTAAAAGCTTTGGATCAAACCAACAAGGTAGATGCAATGTGTCTTGATTTCCGAAAAGCATTTAACTGAGTTCCGTACCTAGGCTTATTGTCAAAAGTACCATCACATGGGGCATCAAGTGAAATTTGTGACTGGACTGAGGACGTTTTGGCAGGGAGGACACAGCACGTTATCTTCGATGGAGAGTCGTCGTCAGATGTAGAAGTAACTTCGGTTGTGCCCAAGGTTAAGCGTGCTGAGCGCTTCTAGGCGCTACAGTCTGAAACCGCGTGACCGCTACAGTCGCAGGTTCGAATCCTGCCTCGGGCATGGATGTGTGAATGTTCAAATGGCTCTGGGCACTATGGGACTTAATATCTGAGGTCATCAGTCCCCTAGAACTTAGAACTACTTAAACCTAACTAACCTAAGGACATCACACACACACATGCCCGAGGTAGGATTCGAACCTGCGACCGCAGCGGTCGCGCGGTTCCAGACTGATGCGCCTAGAACCGCTCGGCCACACCGGCCGGCTGTGTGTGATGTCCTTAGGTTAGTTACGTTTAAGTAGTTCTACGTTCTAGGGAAACCACAGTGAAAATCAAAACTGTTTTATTTGCAATGGTTAGCTATACCTTCCATCTACTTCTCCACCCAGTCGCCACTCCGACTTAGACATCTGTCGTAGCATTGTACCAACTTTTCAATTCCCTCATTATAGAAGACAGCCGCCAATGCTTTTCGAAAATTTTCTTCTCTGGACTGCAGCTCGTTGTCTATGTCAAAATACTGTCTTCATAGCCAGTGGTTCATTTGAGCAGAGATTAACCTCAGGGGTGCCCAATTACGGGTTGTATTGTGCGTGATTAAACACCTCCCATCGAAAACGCTGCAGGAGCATCTTGATTGTCCCTGCAGTGTGTGGCCGAGAACTGTCGTGTAGAAATAACCGCATGACAGTTATGTTATGTGGATTGCATAGCTTCAGGCGAAATCTTTCGCCAGGCCCTCAAACTTGGCGGGAGATGCTAATTTCTAGCCATCCTTATGTTCTCACTGTGACCTCAGAATTGAAAAGAGCGACATGACGTGTACTAGACACAGTGCCCAATGCATCTGTGCAAAGCTTCATCACGTTTTCACTGAATTTTACATTTCGCGACCGATCGTTCCTTACTTTCCGAATAACCCTCGTAGTTACCCAACTCTATAGCAATGACGTTCAGATTGTGTGCTGCAGGGTTTGCGTTGTTAGTAGTGTTACTGCCAGGAATTGCTGTTATGGGCCAGTACTGGTACGGTGATGTAGGGTTGCAACGCAAGCATCAGCATGAACTACTGCTGCAAATAGTCAACATGGGTCTGGACACAGTAGGGCTTTGCTTGTAAAGCTGTTTTACCAAAACAGCAATAGTGCAGTTGCTCTTCGAGAGTGTCGACGCATTAAAGGAGTATGGGAAGGCCCGCTTTCCTCGCTGGGGTTGAACACGATTCCGAAGTTCGAATAAATTGGCGGTTTGGGAATTACTTCTGGGACAGGCCGAGGGCAATTGCGTCACCAAACGTTGAAAAAATTACTGTCGCCATGGCTGAGAATGCTGGATGCAATGTGCAAGCTTCAAACAGTGCACGAGCTGTGTCACTGGTAGCTGAGCATTCCATGGTCAACCGTTCGAAACGTTCTACAGCGGTTCTAGGCTGTCGTGGATGCAGATCGTGGTCTGCACAACGTTTGTAATCTGGTACGTAAACGTCGTAAGTAACTGACAAATGTTACCCTCTCACGTGGATAATAAAATGTGTTTTTTTCAGTGGTTTATTGTTTATTTCTCTTCCGCACGTCCTTACAAGTGTTCCTACAAAGTTTCATCGTCATACGACCACTCGTATTTCATGGGGCCCTCTCAAGTAGCGAAAGTTTAATTATAACCACCCTGTTCACAAGCTAGCCGGCTGGAAAACATAACAAGTACCAAACTCACAGCGACTTAATGTCGTGCACTCATCCAACAGGCTCCGCAGAGTTTACATCTCTGTATCCGTTAGTTTCGTAGTACCGAAATGCTGCGTTTTCTGAAGCAAGTTCCTGTTTTGAATCATTTCTGTTCTATCCTTACAACAAGTCATAATAATGTGCAATGCGAACTTAGGTCGTCTATTGGTCTTTAACAGTGAGAAAAATATTAATGTTTTAGAGTATATCTTAATGCAAAAATCAATACTTAGCGCGTCAAAAAAAAGTTTCCGACATACTTCTAAGCCAAGGCAAACTTTATAAAAGAAAATATTAATTATGACTAACTCGTCTCAAGGCTTTGTCTTTACGAGTTCTCCTTGTACCTTAATCACCCGAACATAAGTAAAAACAGATCTAAATTTAGTGGTGTTTCTCTGACGTCCACTGATTATCCACCTGTTATAGAATCTTAGAGTATATTCTGAACCCAACCGTGATAATATCTTCAACGCAGAGAGCTCCATACAAACCAGCTTGGATTCCAAAAACATCGGTCATAGGAAATTCAGCTAAGATTTCTGACGTGATATTCTGAAGCCGCGGGTCAAGGAGAGGTAAAGCGGTGGTCGGAGGAGGAGGAATCGATTAGGTGGGTGGCGACTGGTAGAGATTTGCAAGTGAAATTAATTCACATGCTATTAATATGATTAAGTTACTCATCCCCGGCACAGGCAGTGCGGATTTCTTTTCCTACCTGCAGGAGAGATTCGTGTACTGTAATTTTACTGATATTGACGTATGTATATCTACATCTACATTTTTACTTAATAAACCACCATGAGGTGCATGGCGGAAGGTACGTCTCATTGTACCAGTTGTTAAAGTTTCTTCCTGTTTCATTCATATATGGAGCGAGGGAAGACAGCAATCATTCTAATCTTATCCTCACGGTCCCTATGTGAGCGATACGTCGGGGGTTGTAGTATATCCCTAGAGTAATCATTTAAAGCCGGTTTTTGAAACTTTGTTAATAGGCTTTCTCTGGATAGTTTACATCTCTCTTCAAGAATCTGTCAAGTCATTTCCTTTAGTATCTCTGTGACACTCTCCCACGGATTAAACAAACCTGTGAGCATTCGTGCTGCCCTTCTCTGTAACCGTTCAAGATCCTCTGTTAGTCCTATCTGGTAGGGGTCCCACACACTTGAGCAATATTCTGGCATGGGTCGAACATGTGATCCGTAAGCAACCTCTTTTACAGACTGATTGGACTTCCTGAGTGTTCGAATCCAGCACCTGCTTTACACACGACTGAAACTATGTGGATCATACCATTTCGTATCCCTACCAGATATTTGTATAAGTTGGCTGATTTCAACATTGATTTCATAGTCATGGGATACTATGTTTTTTTTTTTTTTTCGTTTCCTGAAGTGCAAAATTTAACATTCCTGAACATTTAGAGCAAGCTGTCAATCTCTGCAGAAGGTTGAAATCTTATCGAGATCTGACTGCATATTTATGCAGCTTCTCCCAGACAGTACTTCGTTATAGATAATTGCATCATCCGCAAAAAGCCTGATTTTACTATTAATATTTTGTGGAAGGTCATTAATATACAATATGAACACCCAGGATCCCAACACACTTCCCTGGTTCAAATGGCTCTGAGCACTATAGGACTTAACTTCTGAGGTCATTACTTACTTTCCGAATAGCCCTCGTATATGCTAAATAACTTTCAGTCTACACTGCCTCAAGTAGCAAAACCTGAGGTACAAATGAAACAGACAACTTTCACGTGCCTCACGTGTGTGTTTTTCCACTGATCGTCAGCATCCTGCTCCAATACTAAAACAGCGATTAGAGATGAGGATTATTGTCACATTAGTCAATTGGTTACAAATGTAAAAGCTATAACCGTCGTACGAAATTACTTCATTCACCTGACACGATAAGGGGAATAGATTGCTTTACATTTTTAATCCTGTAGCAAGGAAACTAACTTCTTCCAGATATGTGATACATATTATTCTCATTTCCAAGTCCTCAGTGTTAACGTGAATGATGAAACTTTAGGAAACCGAAAAAGAATTTTGTAAAAATTAACATGAGTTCTGTAAATGCGAAATGCAGTTGTAGCAGTGAATCAGAAGTATATTTCTTTGGTGTGGTTCTGGTCTGCTACCTTATAAATGAATCATGTTTTTTTTTTTTTTTTTTTTTTTTATCATATCACATTCTGACTGGCTTGGAAGACATTTTACGAGATGGGACGTCGTACTCAGTGGCAAGGCATAGATAAGAATCGAAAGTTGCGTGTCGCGAAACTGCAAGCAAATGCTATATTGCTGTAATTATACTCAGTTTGTAAACCGTTTTTTGAGTGCACTGCTCGCTACTTCAGAAGCGACAGAAGTAGGTATACATTATCAATTGGGCAGTACTGTGTGCTGTAGCACTGGGACAATACTACATGCAGTAGTACAATCGTCAAAGACAACCCATGAGTAGTAGGGCAGCAAGGACATCAGTACAATTTGTTAGTGTGGGCTGCCTACATTCAGGGCCAAGCATACATTCAGGGGCAAACCTATTGTTTTCTTTTTACTGACAGGTCCTTAACCTATTGTACTGCTAAGAGGATTATGAGCCCCCTGGGGAAAATCCATCCTTTTGATTGACAGGTCTTTAACCTATTACTTGATTAAGTGGTTTTCCATATCACCTCCACCCCCTCCCAACACTCTTGGAAAACCTGGGACCACATCTCATATCAAATTAATCGACTAATTAATTTAACTGATAGAAGAAAATTGGTGGTAAATAGCTCAGTTGTGCTACTTTCGATATTCGCAGGCTGTTTCCAGTTATCCAAATACCCCCCTACCACTGCATCAGATTGATGGACTAAGTAATTAATCAATTAAATCGGTATCCTTCACTTTTCATTGCCAGTCCCTTCTGGAAATATCGATCGATAGACTGCAGTATATGGTCAGCATGACAATGCCGGACCATACACAAGTGCTGCAAGAATCTGACACTTTGGGGTGACTGTCATTGATCATCCTCCGTACAGTCCCGACTTGACCCATCCGACTTTCACCTGTTTCCCAAACTTACAGAAAAATTTCAAGAACATCAATTTAATAGTGATGAAGCAGTGCAAGCAGAGTTGAGGTTGTGGTTCCGTCAACAAATTCAAACATTCTACAGTGACGGTATCTACCGACTGGTCTCTCATTGGGAGAAATATGTTCATCGCCATAGCGACTATGTTGAGAAATAAATATGTAGACATGAAAATACAGAACGCTGATAACATTCGTTTTGTTTAAAAAGCCTTAAGAGTTTACACACGAAAAATTCCAGGGCACTATTTTTCAGCACGCCCTTGTACATCTTTTAATCAGTAAGTTATAACACAATGAAAAGAACTACTTTCACACATATTCAGGGTGTTAAATAATATATAATATACCTCTACGGACGGGATAGAGGACTTAAGAAGCAAAAAAAGTGCATATAGACATATGGTAGATTTTTTTTTAATTTTCTTACTTAAAGACATCTTTTTCTTGTTACTTGTTTGCTTCGTTTCTACCTTTATGCTTTCAGACTCCAAGCTTGTTTCTAAAGATATTTTGTTTTTATGTAATGTTGTTTGTTCTGCGAAGTTTAAAGTCAAAGCTTTCTTATGTTTATCTTCGTTGCCCTAGTACTAGTAAATAAACGAATCCTTTTAGTATTGAGAACACAAGCAGTGATGAAACCTTACTCTACAGTTCTTACTGGACTAGTTTTCAGCGTGTACTGAACACTCCTTCACTCACCAGGAATCGAATTGGCTGTTTCTAAGACGGCGGACACCGAACAAGCGGGAACGACTTCTCATGGAGAGTGGTATGTTGAGTCTGACTTCCAGCTAGAGACGTGACGCCGGCTCCGTCGTATTGTTGTTAGACTAGCGTGCACAGCACATTAAAATATATTCTAAACAGCGCATGGCAGACATGCACCTGATATATGGACATGCAGATTGCAGTGCATGTGAAGCCAGACGTTTCTACACTGAAAGATTTCCTACCAGACTATAAGACCGTTCAAAGAATACATGAACTAGCAGAGGCAGGCTCTTTTTCGAAAATGCCACTTCATCGTGAAGACCAACTAGTACTAGAAAGCTGTGATTCCTGCCTCATTAACGAGGACATTTTGCACACATTAATAGAATGTAATAAATACAATCATCAAGAACAATTATACTGGAAAATATTTTAAAAACTAAAGATTACTTTTCTCTCAGAGTAGCTCTTAGTTCCACTGGCGAATATACACTGATGGAAAAAGTATCAGCATCAAAAATTAATTAATGTAGAGTAATGAAATTTCGAGAACACATTTGTCTAGATAACATATGTAAGTGATTAACATTGCAATATCAGTGTGTGGGATTCAGTTCCATGCCTGTTGCACTTGGTCAGTCAATACAGGGACACTAAATGCTGGTTGTGGATGACGGTGGAATTATCGAACTGGTGATCGAGCAGGCCAAGGCAACATGTCAGCACGCTGTGGAGCATGTTGAGTAGCAACTGTGGTCTGTGAGCGAGCGTTATCATGTCGGAAAACACCGCCTGGAATGCTGTTCATGAATGGCAGCACAACAAGTCGAATCAGTAGACAGATGTAGTTTCGCAGTCAGGGTGCGTGGGATAACCACGACAGTGCACCTGCTGTCATACGAAATCAACGCCACTACGCATATCCCAAACTGCTGAAGCTCGAAATATTTTTTCGATCTGTAAGGTTACATTATTACGATTTATCAGCTATGTGCGTAGTGAGTGCAGATAATAATTTATCTCATTCCAAGTCATGGAGGCGTCTCGCAAATTATGTGATTAATTTCGGGGTATTTTATAGTCATTCAGCAAGAGAGTAAGACAGGAAAGATCAAATATTTGCCGCGAACAATTAAATACACTACTGGCCATTAAAATTGCTACACCACGAAGATGACGTGCTACAGACGCGAAATTTAACCGACAGGAAGAACATGCTGTGATATGCAAATGACTAGCTTTTCAGACCATTCACACAAGGTTGGCACCGTTGGCGACACCTACAACCTGCTGACATGAGGAAAGTTTCCAATCGATTTCTCATACACAAACAGCAGTTGCTGGTGTTGTCTGGTGAAACGATGTTGTGATGCCTCGTGTAAGGAGGAGAAATGCGTACCATCACGTTTCCGACCTTTATAAAGGTCGGATTGTAGCCTATCGCGATTGCGGTTTATCGTATAGCGACATTGCTGCTCGCGTTGGTCGAGATCCAATGACTGTTAGCAGAATATGGAATCGGTGGGTTCAGGAGGGTAATACGGAACGCCGTGCTGGATCCCAGCAGCCTCGTATCACTAGCAGTCGAGATGACAGGCATCTTATCCGCATGGCTGTAACGGATCGTGCAGCCACGTCTCGATCCCTGAGTCAACAGATGGGGACGTTTGCAAGACAACAACCATCTGCACGAACAGTTCGGTGACGTTTGCAGCAGCATGGACTATCAGCTGGGAGACCATGGCTGCGGTTACCCTTGACGCTGCATCACAGACAGGAGCGCCTGCGATGGTGTACTCAACGACGTACCTGATGCACCAATGGCAAAACTTCATTTTTTCGGATGAATCCAGGTTCTGTTTACAGCATCATGATTGTCACATCCGTGTCTGGCGACATCGCGGTGAACGCACATTGGAAGTGTGTATTTGTCATCGCCATACTGGCGTATCACCCGTCGTGATGGTATGGGATGCCGTTAGTTACACGTCGCGGTCACCTCTTGTTCGCATTGACGGCACTTTGAACATTGGATGTTACATTTCGGATGTGTTACGACCCGTGGCTCTACCCTTCACTCGATCCCTGCAAAACCCTACATTTCAGCAGGATAATGCATGACCGCATGTTGCAGGTCCTGTACGGGCCTTTGTGGATACTGAAAATGTTCGACTGCTGCCCTGGCCAGCACATTCTCCAGATCTCTCACCAACTGAAAACGTCTGGTCAATGGTGGCCGAGCAACTGGCTCGTCACAATACGCCAGTCACCACTCTTGATGAACTGTGGTATCGTGTTGAAGCTGCATGGGCAGCTGTACCTCTACACGCCATCCAAGCTCTGTTTGACTCAATGCCCAGGCGTATAAAGGCCCTTATTAAGGCCAGAGGTGGTTGTTCTGGGCACTGACTTCACAGGATCTATGCACCTAAATTGCGTGAATGTTATCACATGTCAGTTCTAGTATAATATATTTGTCCAATGGATACCCGTTTATCATCTGCATTTCTTCTTGGTGTAGCAATTTTAATGGTCGGTAGTGTATATGTATTTCAAAATGTTCTCCTTTACGCTTTAGCATGGCTTGTATCGTTTTCGAAGGAAATTAATATTCTTTGGTGGCTGGTATGTTTGGTCGCTACACTCAGCCGAGTCACTGAGAGTGAGAGACAGTTGTATACGGACATAGTGGGGCAGCTGTCATACGTCGGGGCCCGCATGTCTTGTGTGCTAAAGGGCAAATATAAATATTTTCGTTGTGTGTCATTGTTTTCAATAAGCTTTTGTATATATGTTGTCATTCATCGCAATCTGAACAGGTTCCAAATCATTATGCAGTCCTTTATATTCCTGGTCCTCCGGTAAAACTGACGATTCAAATTTCTGTCTGTGGATGCTAACACAAATTTTATGAGCTCTGCCTCAGCATATTACAATATCCGTATAGGAACATTAGTGAATACAGAAACAATGTGCATTATAGAGATGATGGACACATTGTTTCGGTATTCACTGAGCAGGAAATCAGGAAATATTCTAGTTTGTTTCCTACTCGATTTTCTCCGTGACCAGCTGTTAAACTGTTGATACAACAGTGCTAATAAAAAGCAGTGTTATAGAAGCAAGTACAGTGAAATCTTGATTTTGACAGCTAAGACAGTACATCAAAAAACAAAAAGTGGAAACGTTATGAAATACTTCTCCAAAACAAGACGACTAGAAAACACAGCTACCGCCATTGCTGTTTTGAAACAATAGAAACATCATTGCTAATTCAGAATCACCTTTTTCGGGTCCTGAAGTAAAATCAACATCTTTATTGACACATCAAGGTCTGACAATCCACCATCAGGCTGTAAGTAAAAGATAATTAAGTGATTGTTTACCATCAAACAATGAGAAAGATAAAACTTCCTGACAGATTAAAACTGTGTGCCGGACCGAGACTCGAACTCAGGACCTTTGCCTGTCGCGGGCAAGTGCTCTACCAACTGAGCTACCCAAGCACGACTCACGCCCCGTCCTCACACCTTTACTTCTGCCAGTACCTCATATCCTACCTTCCAAACTTTACAGAAGCTCTCCTGTGAACCTTGCAGAACAAGCACTCCTCAAAGAAAGGATATTGCGGAGACGTGGCTTAGCCACAGCCTAGGGGATGTTTCCAGAATGAGATATTCACTCTGCAGCGGAGTGTGCGCTGATATAAAGGCAAGGTTCGCCGGAAAGCTTCTGTAAAGTTTGGAAGGTAGGAGACGAGGTACTGGCAGAAGTAAAGCTGTGAGGACGGTGCGTGAGTCGTGCTTGGGTATCTCAGTTACTTCTGACCTCCGCGGATGGGAGAGCGCGTCGCAGATTGCGCGGATTTTATTTCTTTTTGCTTTTCCATTTTCCTTTCTTTTTCTTTACCCAGAATGTATATTTCTTTTCTCTTTCGCATATGTGTTCCCATAATTTCATGCTATTAGTGAATATTACAAAAACACATGCAAATTAATAACAACGCCTTCCACTACTGTTGATTCCTGTGTCTCCTATTTCCCTAAGCACCACAGGCTCGGTGGTGGTGAGGGGGACACTGTGGCCAGGCCTCACGTTCGACCCCTGCCCACTTTGCCCCCCGAGCCCCCACCGGTCCACAAAAAAAAAAAAAAAAAAAAGTTGGTAGAGCACTTGCCCGCGAAAGGCAAAGGTCCCGAGTTCGAGTCTCGGTCCGGCACACAGTTTTAATCTGCCAGGAAGTTTCATATCAGCGCACACTCCGCTGCAGAGTGAAAATCTCATTCTGGAAACATCCCCCAGGCTGTGGCTAAGCCATGTCTCTGCAGGAGAGCTTCTGTAAAGTTTGGAAGGTAGGGGACAGGGTACTGGCAGAAGTAAAGCTGTGAGGACGGAGCGTGAGTCGTGCTTGGGTAGCTCAGTTGATAGAGCACTTGCCCGCGAAAGGCAAAGGTCCCGAGTTCGAGTCTCGGTCCGGCACACAGTTTTAATCTGCCAGGAAGTTTCATATCAGCGCACACTCCGCTGCAGAGTGAAAATCTCATTCTGGAAACATCCCCCAGGCTGTGGCTAAGCCATGTCTCCGCAATATTCTTTCTTTCAGGAGTGCTAGTGCTGCAAGGTTCGCAGGAGAGCTTCTGTAAAGTTTAGAAGGTAGGAGACAAGGTACTGGCAGAAGTAAAGCTGTGAGGACGGGGCGTGAGTCGTGCTTGAGTAGCTCAGTTGGTAGAACACTTGTCCGCGAAAGGCAAAGGTCCTGAATTCGAGTCTCGGTCCGGCACACAGTTTCAATCTGTCAGGAAGTTTCATATCAGTGCACACTCCGCTGCAGAGTGAAAATCTCATTCTGGAATGAGAAAGTTGATTACCACTTGAAGCTATAACACTTACAAAACCTTTTTCTGCCTGACACAATCTACAAATTTCCCTCACTTTGAAAAGTAGCTAATATC
The DNA here is from genome assembly GCF_023898315.1 of Schistocerca nitens. Classification (NCBI taxonomy): domain Eukaryota; kingdom Metazoa; phylum Arthropoda; class Insecta; order Orthoptera; family Acrididae; genus Schistocerca; species Schistocerca nitens. Next base: position 230,931,924 of record NC_064622.1, read on the forward strand.
GTAAGTTCAGCCTAAGTTGGATGGAGAAATACTTTTGGTTAGTATAGTCTCCCAAAGAGGGTGTCGCCTTCCTTAAGTATTGTCCGTTTTCACTAAGACCAGTTTGGGCAAAAATAGTCATCAAAATGTTGGAGCCCAGATAATGTCCAAGTTTTCGAAATGGAAGCATGTTCTTGAATACTTCTACATTCATGTGAGTGACGATTACTATAAGGCTGCTGTAATCGATGATGACATTTTTGTTCACATGGCAATGACCAAGACAAAAGATATGTGGTGGATTAAATGGATAATCAATATGGAGCAAGTGCAGTCATTGATTCATGAGTAGCTGTGATATAAAAACTAAATTTATCTTTGCATTGGACAGTATGAATTACGTTTTTATGTTCTTTGGTAATCTGTCTGGTGTTGAGATTTCTATCGTGTGCATTGAACGAGTATTCTGTGCATAGTGAGTAAATACAAAATGGTGTCGACTACTATCACAGTTGAGAGTACTACAAGTGGATTCAGAACTCTCCTGAACTGGTGACCTTGTACGGAACAATACGGAACATTCTCGTCAACAGGGCATCCAACACAATGGATCTCGACACAACAGCTGTGAAGACGGAGTGCCACAACTCCCCGTCTACCAGCAACACAACGCCACAGACTACTGATCCGGGTATTGGCACAAGCTCAAGTAATGGCAACAAGAACTACAACAAAAATTCCATCTTTCTGGACTACTAGAGCGCAGCTTTGGTTAACACAAGTGGAGGCCACTGTTTGATTACATGGACTCACATCTGATGTGGAAAAGTTTACATCGATTATCTCACTGTAGAATTTAAATGTGATCAAGCAGTTGGACCTGTTTCACATCAACAATCTTATGCTTTATTTAAAAAAAGCTGTACTCCAGTGTTTTACGCCACCACCAGAATGAAGGTTACAAAAAATTATTGAGAGTGAATTATGTGCCATTGATTCCAAGTGCTTCACTCGTTACATGCAATAGCAGGTAACGAACTGCTTTCAGAACAGTCTTTAAAAATTTTCTGGCTTTGAAGACTGCCACAAAACATGAGGACCGTTTTTGTGCTTTTACATATCTCTCCCTTGACGAACTGGCACACAAAGTTGATGTGGTCGTGATTGCATGCATGGATAATACTACCTGGGCCACTGTGAGGTTACGGCGGGAGGCTCTAGGCCACGCATTGTGACCACAACTACAACAGGGAGCCCTGACGCGAAAATATTGGAGCACAGATGCAAGGCCCACTAGCTGAGCTGCCTACGTGGCAGTTGATGAATGAACTAGCCAAACAAAATGCTAGGCTAAAGAGGCATACTGCTGACGACGGGGTTTGAAGTGGAAATAACCAGCAATGTGGAAACTGGTGTTGTACTAATAATAGTAATAATAAAAAGTTTATTGTCATTCACCTGATTACAGCAATAGACAAAGTCAAGAGCATATATTTCTACATAAACTACTATATCGATGTAAACTGGTTTACATAAAATAGGTACACGTTAGAATAAAGTATTTTCATCTTCAAAAAATTCATCAGTGGTGTAAAACGGATTGTTCACTAGTAGCTTGTATAATTTAGCTTTAAAAATATCTACAGGCAGTTCTTTAAAGTCAGCACTTAGTCTATTAAACATCCTTAGTCCAAGAACTAGGTAGGAGTTCTGCGATTTTGATAATCTATGATATGGCACGTCTACAGATGTTTTGTTTCTAGTATTATGGCTATGAATATCACTTCTCAACACAAAATTAGAGACATTGTTTCTAATGTACAATAAAACATTGTAGATGAATAAGTTTGCTGCTGTAAGACACTGCCATTTAGTAAACAGAGGTTTACAATGTTCTATCAGAATCCGTTATCATTCTTATTACTTTCTTCTGTAAAAGTAAAATGTCATTTACATGACAGCTACTACCCCACAGTAAGATTCCATAAGAGATAATGCTTTGAAAGAAGGCAAAATACGCTGAACTCACAAACTCATTGGGAACATGTCTTTTTAAATTTCTAATTAGATAATTAACTCATGAAAGCCTAGCCAATATATTTTTAATGTGTGGCTCCCATACCAATTTACTGTTAATAGAAACACCTAAAAATTTAACAGTTTCTAATTCTTGGTAGCTAGAAATCTCTTTGAGGCTAAAGTAAAGTGCCTGGGTTTTGTTTACATTTAGTAAGAAGCCATTAGCTTTGAATCATAAGGGTATTTTTGGTCAGTGTTTTCGGTGTACTTAGAGCAGAGCTTTTATGTAGAAAAGTTGTGTCATCAGCATACAATATTGTGTGAGAATTTATGAATAAGGGCAGGTCATTAATCATTAGTATAAACAGTAAAGGTCTGAGCACCGACCCTTGAGGCACTCCATACCTAACATTAACCAAATTTGATTTCTCCCTACCAATGCACACAACTTGTTGACAATTCTCTAGAAAAGACCTGAACATATTTATACTGTATATTTACTAAGATTTATCTGTTCTTTCGGACATGTCTGAAAGAACAGATACCATCGATGACCATGCAGCTCGTTAGAATGAAATTACAATGAAATGAACACCCTTAGCTGCTTACAGGCATTGACATACGTCAACGGGGACAGAGGAAAATGTGTGCCCCGACCAGGACTCGAACCCGGGGCACACATTTTCATCTGTCCCCTTTGACGTATGTCAATGCCTGTAAGCAGCTAAGGGAGTTCATTTCATTGTAATTTCATATTTATACTGTTGTCATCAAAACCATAGTAAACTAGCTTATTCAGCACAGTGTCATGCTCTACACAGTTAAAGGCTCTACTCAGGTCACAAAATGTAGCCTGGGCATAATCCCTAGCATCGAACACATCTAGGACTAATTTTACGAGGGAGTCCATTGCATCCATCACAGATTTACCTTTCCTAAATCCAAACTGTTTATCAATAATTATATTTAGTTTACCCAAGTAGACACTGACTTGCTCATACATAATTGTTTCTAATTTTTTTGACAAAACTGGATGTAACTAGCAGGACAGTTCTTTTCCCCTTTTTTTATATATGGGCACAATTCTAGAAATTTTTAGTATGTCGGGGAACTTACTTTCAACTAGCCTTTTGTTAACACAAAAAGTTAAAGGATAAATCACACAATCAATAACATCTTTCTACAAATTACATGACATATGCCCGCAGCTCGTGGTCTTGTGGTAACGTTCTCGCTTTCCGTGCCCGGGTTCGATTCCCGGCAGGGTCAGGGATTTTCTCTGCCTCGTGATGACTGGGTGTTGTGTGATGTCCTTAGGTTAGTTATGTTTAAGCAGTTCTAAGTTCTAGGGGACTGATGAGCATAGATGTTAAGTCCCATAGTGCTCAGACCCATTTGAACCGTTTGAACATGACATATCATAGTAATCAACACTAACTAAAGGTTTGAAATTTTTCACTATTTTTAGGATATTATTTGGGCTCACTTCTGTAAAAGTGAAGGTACTTGGGGGAAGCTTTTCAAAGCAGCTGTCCATAATACTAAGTGCATTTTCAGGGGGTTTGTTTATTTTCTTCAATAGACTGAATTCAATATTTATTAAATTCTTCTGGGTAATGGCGATTTCCTCTTTGTGTTAAGTGTGTACAATGGAGTTTATTACACTCCAGGCCTTTTTGCATTTATTGTTAGATTTTTCAATGTTACTATGTTATGCAGTTTCTTTGCTTCATTTATTGCCTTCCTATACTTGTATTTAGCTTTAGCATACAGTTCTTTATACAGTTCTGATTTACTGGTTTTGTACAGACTAGAATACAGCATAAGAGTATTTTTCAGATGCCCGCTAACTGTGGAGTATACCATTCCTTCATTTTCCTTTTCTTGTAATTACTACTAATATTCACTCTACATTTTTTCAGAGGGATGTTATTTTCAAATATATTTAAAAATACGGAAAAAAACTTGGGGAAAACAATATCAGCTGAACAGTGTTGAAGCCTAATAAAACGTGTGTCCCAACTGAAATAAATGAGGGCATGTCTAAACCTATCCATCCTCTCTCTGCTCACTGGTCTAGTAATCACAGTTTTAGATTCTTTTTTGGTGCAGTCTGAAGTTACATTATTAAGACTAAGATATACTGCATCATGGTCTGAGAAAGGGAAACTAATTACATCAGTGGACATACAAGTTCTCTTAATATTTGTAAATATATTGTCTAGACAGGATGAGCCTCTGATAGGTTTGCAGTTAACATAGTACAGGTTAAATTGTCAAAGCACATTTTTGAGCTCTGTCACAGTTTTTCTGTCCTGCAGGACATCAAAACTTGAATTGATATCCCCTCCAATGACAATATTGTATTTTTTCCATTTCAGTATACATATGTACATTAAGAGTTCCTCAAGTTTCTCCAGAAAGATATGGGGGTCATCACTAGGTGGCCTGTACACTACTACTACTACTACCATTAGCTTAAGGCTCTCAATTACTAGACCTGATATTTCAAAATGCATTTCATCAGAAAGGGTACTGAGATCTATCCTGCCACAGTTTGGTACAAGAGGTGTTTTTGCATACATTGCTAACCCACCACGTAAGTGCTGTTTTCTGCAGTAGCAGCTAAGTAGTGTGTAATCATCCAATTCTTTGTACCCAAGCTCATCCTCTTTACACCAATGTTCACGTCAACATAGAATATCTACAACGTTTTCATTTGAAAATTCGTTGACTATTAAGTTTTTATCTGCCATACCCTGAATATTGAGGTAGCATATTTTAAACTCTACTTTAGGCATTTCTTTTTTTGCATATTCTCTTAGTTCATATGACCTAATGTTACGCATGAAAGTTGACCAGGTTGTGTCCTTATGTTACTAGAACACCCAGTGTGGTCTATGCGTACAAGTTTTTTGTCATCTCAGTTGAAACATAACTCGAACATATTTGGTTATCAGTCTGGTGTTGAGATTTCTATTGCTTGTACTGGATGAGTATTCTATGTATAGTGAGTAAATACAATAAAATGTTGACTCCTATTATAGTTGTGTGTTTTTCAAGTGGGTTCAGAAATCCCATAAAGATATAAAACATTGCCTGGACAAAGGCTTGGTGGAGCAGGTGGAAAAAAATTAGCAAACATATAGTCTCTATCATTGAGGTGGTGATTCTCTGTGGATGTCAGGAGATCACATTAAGCAGACACCAGCACTTTGGGCCTATTGAAGTTACAAACAAGATGACAAGAAGATGGGTAACATTTATGCCACTGTAATGAAAACCTACAAGCAAATTTGCATGGAACTGGTAAATGTGACAAGTAAATTAGTGCCCCAGTCCAAAATCAGCTCATCAGCTGCATCAATATCCAACGCCTGGGAAGGATTGTTCAGTGCATTAATGAAAAAGAAACTGAAAATCACTTTTCAGCCCTTAGAGCCAGAGGGTGCTTTTTTTGGGGGGGGAGGGGGGTGCAGGGGGAGGAGGAGGGGAGGGGGGAGCACCACACCATCTCTCATCAAACTTATTTGCCCTCTGGGAGCAAGTCACTAAAGCGAAGGCCTCCTTTTCTATTGGGCATACCTTCTATTTTAAGATGTGCTTAATTTTAATCGATGTTGGTGAATTTTTCCTTGAGCTGATTATAGTTGGCTCTTACCTCAAGGGCAGAGGAGTAGGATGGAAGAAAAAAAGATTTTTGTTTCATGTCCCGTCAACATCTAGGTCATTAGAGACAGAGCACAAACTCAGGATGATTGAAGGATGGAGAAGGAAATCAGCCGTGCTCTTTCAAAGGAACCATCATGGCCATTGCCTGAAGCGATTTACGGACACTCAGAAACCTAAATTTGATAGGCTAGATGGGAACTTGAACCACCATCCTTACAAATTTAAGTCCAGTGTGATAACCACTATGGCACTTAACTTGGGCAGAGAGGTAAGTGGTGTGGTCACTGTGAGGTTAGAGGATGTGAGAGGGGAGAATGTTTTATTATTTGTCTTCCAGTGATGACAACTCATGGGCGTGCAAGACTCATGCTGATGAGCTGCTATTACATAAATTTTGACACAGAAGTCAAATGGATTCATGAATGTACTTTACAGAGACAGTCATCTTTAAATGCAGTACATTTTTGTAACAAGGCATATGAAATTAAATTAAGGCTATTGTAAAAGAACAAGAAGAGGAAAACATTTTGTAAATGTGGTGATTGTGTATTGTCTTGAGTAATATATTAAAATATAATTACTGTTATTAATCAATTAATTTGCTGCTCAAATACAACACAACACCACTTAATCAGGCAATTGCAATGTCACAACTTTAGTGTTGCTGAGGACAGCAGCAGTTTGAAATAGAGAATAGTAGACACGAAGTGTTCCGAATGGCATCAACTTTGACAAGTGGCCAACTTATTGCACTCTTACTCAAGCTAGTCTATGGGAACTCATAACATACTAATTTATGTAGGTAACCAATTAATAATGAAATTGGTACATGTGCAGGCTGAGAGACCAACCCACGATATTATTGGCTCCTGAGCAAAAAGATTTGATGACCACTGTCCTAGGGCATTTGGGGAAGTCAGACAAAAGTCTCTGCATAGTATTTTTGAAAGATGGCCCTATTGATACAAGGTTCACTTTCCAGAATGGCAACAATTACCACTAAAAAGCAAGGTTTTCTTAAAGAGTGACTGCATCAAACTACCTGTAGATTCACCCATTTCTGCATCCGATTTTTCTGCAGAAGCACAAATTTAATTTTGGAATTTTTAGTGGTTTGTACACTTTAGATTTTTGTATACAAATGACAATTTGTGTAAATATTTTAATAGATTTATTAATATTGTTGCTTATTGTAATCAACAACTTTTGAATTGACTGAACACTACTTCTCATTATGGAATTTTGAATTACACTACAGATGTTTTGTCACCCTCCATAGTTCTTTTGGCAGAGGATGTATAGAAAGAAACAATTTTCATTTTTGATCAATCATATGAACCCGAAGTATTTTCAAATGGTGTTGTAATCAGTACTGTTTGCTAAGACTGGATACAGAAAGAGAATTTGGGCCATTCATTTTTAACTCAGCCATTACTGTATGTGGTCTATTCTCACACAAAGAACAAACTGAATGTTTTAAACTTTTCCCGATATAAAATCAAATCGCAGTCTTTGGTAGCAATGCATTTGGAGATATCAAATAAATGTGTTTCCTGCTCACTGGATGTACCCCTCAGTCCAAACCTTGGACAGGGCATTGTACATGCTCCAGGGCATGAACCACAGAGCTGAACAGCTACAGATCCATTATGGACATGTGTGGATCTGGAGTACATAGATGTAAAAAACGTTGCTCACACAGTGGCAGTCAGTTCATTTGTGCATATGATGGCGTCAGCTTGGTTGATTACTAAACTATTGTCACTATCAGACACTTTCACCCACCTGTTCATCCACAAACTAATTTCTCATCATCTATACCAACAGAAACTGGTATCAGTTCAAAACAAACACTCTGCTACAGAGTGAAAATTCATTGTGAAATCAGTTGGTCAGTGACGGCAAAAGACACTAAACTCCATATGTTTTTAAAGAGGCTACCTCTTTGTGATGTGCACACCAACAATTGCTTAATTTTAATTGTATTCATCCATTCAAACTCCTATTAAGAAAAATCAGAAAATGGAAAGTTCAGGATGGATTAACAACAATATTATGAAAAGGACAATTACTACTCATCGTACAAAGGACACAAAGTGTCACAAACAGGCACAGTGAAAGAACTGCAATACATTTAAGCTTTCTGCCAAAAGATCTTCTTCCAACGTAGAAAACACAGACACAGTCGCACAAGCACAACTCACACACATGTAACCACTGTATCTGGCTGCTGGGGCCTGCCTACAGACTGTGACTGCACCTGATGAGAACAGCAATCTGATGTGGATGGTAGGGGTAAAGAGAATGCACTGGGCATGAGAGGGAGGGATAGCAGCGGTAAGGATTGGGGTGGTGTAGTGCTGCTTGTGGAAGTGTGCAGGGATGTGATGGAGAGAGGGTAGGACTGCTAGGTGCAGATGGGAGGTTTGTGGGGATTGGGGGGGGGGGGGGGAATTGGTGGGAAAAGGAGAGAAGCAGAGAAGGGGAGAAAGACTTGTGGGTGTGTTGGCAGAATAGAAGGTTGTGTAGTCTGGAGTGGGAGCAGGTAAAGGAATATGAAGGTGGAGTGAAGGGGATAGGTGGGTGGAGAACAGGGACAAGTGAAGGTTGTGGCCAGGGGGGTTACAGGACTGTAGGGGAGGTTCTCACCTGCATGATTTAGAAAATCTGGTGTTGGTAGGCAGGATCTAGGTAGCACAGGCTGTGAAGTAATCACTGGAGTGATTAACATTGTGCTGGGCAGCATGTTCAGCAACTGGATGGTCCAGCTGTCTCTTGGCCACAGTTTGTCAGTTGTGATTCATGTGGACAGACAGCTTGATAGTTGTCAAGCCCGTATAGAAAACAGCACAGGTGTTGCAACTTAGTTTGTAGATCAATGGACTGCTTTCTCAGTAGCCCTGACTTTGATGGGATAGGAAATGCCTATGGCCAGACTGGAGTAGGTGGCAGGGAGAGAATGTATGGAACAGGTCTTATATCTAGGTCTGTTGCAGAGATATTGGCCATGAGGCAATGGGTAAGGAGTTGGGAGAAACGATGGAGAAGAGATGGAGAAGAATATTGTATAGGTTATTGGGAGGTTATTTTCACTCCATAAGGCCTCAGTGACACCCTTGGCATATTTGGAGAGGGACTGTTCATCACTACTAATGTAAAGACCATGGGTAGCTAACCTGTATGCAAGGGATTGCTTGATGCGGAATGGATGACAGCTGTCAAAGTGGAGGTATTGTTGTTGGTGGAGATCAACATTGAATATGTTGGCTTATTGGGTTGATGAGGACCAAGTGAAGTGAATGGTAGTGAAGGTGTTGAGGTCCTGGAGGAATGTAAATAGGGTGCCCTCACCCTCGATCCAGATCACAGAAGTGTCATCTGTGAATCTGAAACAGGTGAGGGATTTGGCTTGATGCTGCCAAAGGAGAAGTACTTGCAGGTGAGGATATAGTTGGTCATAGCGACCACGAGGGATGTTGTATGTTTGGTGTCAGTCATGCAGTGAGGAAGGTGGTGTTCAATACTAGCAAGGCCGTGGGTTGTCTCTGGCTTAAACCCTATCTTCCACAGTGGTCTCTATCTGTTCAAATACTGCCATTCCATAGCCCTCACTAACCTAGTCCTGTGAAACCTTACCATCCATAAAATTCTCCTGCTCTGCAGTCCCACATTTCTGCAACCTATCTCTCACATTAAAACTTTTTCCTCCAGGAACTAGATCAGAATGAATAACACATCAGAAAACTCTCCAACCTGTTCACTTTCTACTTCCACCTCAGATTTCCACCATCCACTGACTCTACAAGAGCCTCTAAACCTACCCTGCATCCCCTCATAGCTGACAAAACCTGTCTCATGGACCTACTACATTTACCACACCCTCAGAAACTCCCTCCCACCACCATACAGAGTACAGAACCAAAACAGACCTGGAAGACAGTCATGAATCTTTCCTCCAAAAAGCTTAGTCCCACTGAAGTATCAGTCATTTCCAAAAGCCTTAAATTTTACCCTCCCAAAAATTCAGTCATGCTGGACTTGTTATTAAACATCTTCCGTACAATAGAAACACTTTTTCTTCACCAGCCACCAGTCCTAGCATCAGACTTCCAAAAAACAAACATTGAACTCTGCCTGGCAGAGTCCACTCTTCCATCCAAGCATGATCCAGCCCCACTTCCCCAAAATCACCCCCAGTTAACATTTCAGAATTGCTTAGCCTCAAACCTTGCCTCACAATTAGTCCCCAATTCACTCAACATGGAAACCAACTTTACATCCACAAAAACAACTGCAGTCTACCACCTTAAAATTGATCCCAATTTTATAATCCTACGTACTGACAAATGCTCCATCATTGCCATTTTGAACCGGAATGATTACATGGCAGAGAGATTCCTGCTTGCTACATTCTTCCTAAAGTCCATAAGCCCAGCCACCCTGGATGCCCCCATTGTGGCAGCTACTGTGTCCCACTGAGAAAATCTCTGATTTTGTGGACTGACACCTTCAGCCCTATCATGAATAACATACCCTGCCAAGACACCAACCATTTCTTTCACCAACTCTCCACAGTTTCTATTCCTTTACCACAAGTGTTGATGCTACCTCTCTCTAAACTAACATCCCTATTGTCCATAGTCTTACCACAACTGGACACCACCTTTCTCAACACCTGACTGACTCCAAACCTACAACCACTTTCTTGGTCAGTATGACCACCTATATTCTCACCCATAATTACTTCTGCTTTGAAGGCAACACCTAGAAAGAAATCTGCCGTACAGCAATTGGCACCCACATGGTACCACCCTGTGCCAACGTATTCATGGGCCATCGTAAGGAATCTTTTCTTCCTAACCACCCAGAACCCCAAGCCCTCACCTAGTTCAGATTCATTGATGACATCTTCATGATCTGGATTGAAGGTGAGGACACCATATCCACATTTCTTCAGAACTCAACACCTTGCCTCATTTGCTTTACCTGGTCCTGCTCAATGCAACAAGTCATCTTTCTTGATGTTGATCTACCTGGTCCTCCTCAACGCAACAAGCCATCTTTCTCGATGTTGACCACTGCAGGGATGTCTACAGCAGTACCTCCATCTGTATCAAATCTACCAACCACCAGCACTACCTACACTTTGACAACTGCTTCCCATTCCATACCAAGAAGTCCCTTACATTCTGCCTAGCCACCATAAGTAATGAGCAGTCTCTCCATATATATCAAAGGTCTCACTGAGGCCTTCAAAAATTAAAAATTTCCCTCCCAGCTTTCTACAAGTATAGATCTCCTGTACCTAATCTCTCCAGTCATCTACCACCTTCTACATACCCATCATCTGGCCACAAAGAAGCACTCCCCTTGTGACTCAGTACTATCTAGGACTGGAGAAACTGAATCACATTCTCTTCCAGAATTTCAACTGGTTCTCATCATGCTGTGAAATGAGGAATGTCCTATGTGCTATCATTCCCACCACTCCCACAGTGGTATTCTGTTGTCCACAGGAACCTACCCAATTCCTAGTCCATCCCTACTCCACCCTTGCTCCCAACTCCTTGCCTCACTGCTCATATCCTTGCAATATACCTATGTGCAAGACCAGTCTGGTCACAGCCATCTCCTATCCCAATGAAGGCAGTGCTACCTGAGAAAGCAGTCATGAGATCTACATCTAAGCTGCAACCACTGTGCAGCTTTCTACTGTATATGTACATGACCACTAACAAGGTGTTTGTCCACATGAATCACAACCAACAGACTGTGACCAAGAGACAGCTGGTCCGCTCAGTTCCTGAATATGCTGCTCAATGCAGTGTGTTTCACTTCAGTGACTACTTTACAACCTGCACTTTCGGGAGGCTTCTTACGAACAGCAGCTTTTCTGAATTTTGCAGGTGGGAACTCTGCCTGCAATATATCTTATATTCCCATAATCCTTCTAGCCTCAACCTTCACTAGTCCCTGTCCTCTTCCTAGCTATCCCATTCCCTCCTCCCACTCCAGCACAACACAGCCGTCTATTCTCCAGTGCACCCAATAGTCTGTTTACCCCTCTATACTTCTTTCCACTTCCAGTGTCTCCCCCCCCCCCTCCTTCAAATCACTGACTGTATGTAGAAGCCCTACCCTGTTCCCACCACATACTTGGACACTTCCACAAGCAGCAGCACATCTTCACCCACCCCTACCTTGGTATCCCTTCCCTGCCCCACCCTCCTCCTTACCCCAACCACCCAGAAATTGTACTCCAACCACCCAGAAATTGCTTCTCCCATCAACTGCTGCTGCAGTCTGCAATCCAGTCACAGCTGCCAGAGACAGTGGTAATGTGTGTGTGAGTTGTGCTTGTATGAATGTGTGTGTGTGTGTGTGTGTTTGCTACTTTGCATGAAGGTGTTTTGCCAAAAAGCTAATACATGTAGTAGTGTTTTGCTTGTTCCTGTGTGCAACTGAACATGCCCTCTATATGGTGAGTAGCTAACTGATTGTAACCTTTTCTGTATATTCTGTCCCAGTACCATTACTGGTAATGATATTTTCACTTCACATCACAAAGCCTGTCACCCAGTATTGTACTGTTCTGACTGAAATGAACATATACTACATTTCAAGACATGCAGCACATGTTACCAATAGAGAAACTGGTCCAGTCCATCTAGGACACCTTCTGACACCTTCCAGGGGAGGATATGATATACAGATTGATAACAGAGCATATGAGAATTATGGGAAATAACAGGTACATGTCACAACTAATGAGGTCTACACAACTATCTAGAGCTCCTTATGTTCAGTAGTCTCATTAATGAGGAGCGTGGTTATGTATCATTGAGAGACAGAGTAGCTAGACATGACAAGCAACACACTTTGGTCATTAAAACCTATTTCTTGGCTGAGATGTAGCTCTTTCCAATTACAAAAGCAAACTGAAGTTCTTTACAATTATCGCTGGGTTGACCACTGTTCGTTGGTGCATGTTTTCCTGTTTTGACAAGAGGATTCACCAGCATGTATTGTCCTGGATCACATTTTGTGTATATTATACCTTCAGGTAGTGACTAGTTGTTACTGCCAACAAGTAGCAACTGGCAATGTCCACACTGTTACTGTTTGTTATGGAAGCTTTGTTAGGGAGCTGTGCATGTGTGGTCAAGCTACTCACAGACAGGTGATGGTAGTATGTTTAGAAGCCACCATCAGGAGTCAAGCTGTGGCCTTCCGCACATTCGCTGGTATCACTATGGCCATGAGTCAAACCAAAATTGTTGCTATATGGTCCCTCCATTATGTGCAACTGTCATAGGAAATTCTTGTTTTATTCTATATTTAATGGTGCCAAGTGGTGGGTAACAGGCTGTACTTAACTGGTATCCTGAGTCACTATTTATTAGGGTATCCCCCGTGCAAATGTGGTTTGTGTCCTTTATCACATTGTCCCACCACCCATCACCTTGGACTTGTGTGGGAGGTTCTGAACATACTACTGGCATTCATTGGCAAGCAATTTGATGGTGCACATGCAACTTTCAAACAAGAACTCCAAACAGACTGTTACAATACTGACAATATTAGTTGCTACTTGCCAGTAGTAAAAGACCGCCCGCATCTGATGATGTTGAACAGGTGACTCAAGAAAATGTTGTAGGACAAACAAAACATGAACCAGTGGTGGACCTGAGAGCCTTGTATTGAACATATCTGCTGGGAGTCATATGTGTGGTCTCCTTTATCACACAGCCTTAGAAAGATGAAACTGACTATATAAATCTTGTCTTCTGGTACAGCATATGAGAACCTGTACTAAGGCAATAGATATGTATGACGATGATGTTCATCACGTTGGTTATGCACTTTATGGCATCTGGCCAATACATGTCATTCCATACGCACAAGCAATCTTGTATTCTTCTTGTTTCCCAATGCCAAGATTGTCTGTGGCAGATCTCAACAATCTCCTCAGTTTTTCTGGGAGATGAAAGACATATGTAATGTAATGTTGGGTCCATTGAGGATCCTTCCAATACTTGAAGAAATACTGCTAAGGGATAGCAAGAAAGCTGTGATAACAGCTGCTTTTATTTTATCATTTTGTTCCCTCAGCTGAACTCGTTTTCATTCGAATGGCTGATGAATCTGCCTCTCAGAATAGCTATTCTTTCAGAAAACTGTCATAAGATGTTGAAGCTCACCTGGCAAGCTATCAGAATCAGACGCAATGTGTACTCTGTGAATCACAGTGTGCAGTAACCTTCCTCATTGTGTAGCCTGCGCAAATAAGTTGTTGTAAGAAAACCTGCAGTACATGCTGTGCCACAGCATTCCATCAGCTTATCTGTTACCAAAATGTCGTAGAAGGGTAATGTGCCAATTTTCTCCATCTCTATCATAAAATGAATATTTGGAAGGGGTCAGTTTTGATGTTGAACAAACCTGGACACAGTTTCAGTTCCATGAGGTGACACAAAAAGATATCATCCATGTATTGCCAAGAGCAAGAAGATTTTAATGTGACTGACAGTAGTGCTTCCTCTGCAATTGCCATTAGGAAATTTTGTAGGATACACAAAATATGATCAGGCAGCAAACTTAAGGACATGTATTGAACACATCCACCAGAAAAGCATGACAAGTCTCGAAAACTTTTTCAGGTGAAACTGCGCAACATGCATCTTTGTGAAATCAAGACTGTAACTGTTTGCTATGAACCACTTGTTTACCCACGCTGGTACAATTTATGTTTAGTATGATTGATTTTGGGCTCTAACAACGGAAAATCAAGGTAGGAATATCAACAATGTACAAAATGACCGATTTCCGCTTACTGTAAAGAAGATACATCAAGCTGCAGACAGGCACAATAAGAAGACACTTACATAAAGCTTTTGGCTGCAGACTTCATCAGTAAAAGGGAGACACATGCCATTCACATGCACACCACGTGCACACATGACCACCAACGCCAGCATTTGACGTGCTGGAGTTGGCGGTTGTGTATATGAAGTGTGTTTGCTTGTGTGTGGATGGTGTGCATCTCTCTTTTACTAATGAAGACTGTGGCCAAAAGCTTTACGTAAGTGTCTTTTAATTGTGCCTGTCTGCAAATTGACATGCCTTCTTTGTGGTAAGTAGTGATCTGTCTTTTCCTACATTGTTGAGTTTAGACTCTTTAATTTACAAGTGTTGCCCAGAAACTAATGCACCACATTTTTTTTCTTCAAAAATTCTTTATTGAACATAATGAGAATAACACACAAGAAAGAATGGTGTTTTATCTACACACCCTATTTTTCTAAGTTATCTCCATTCACTTCTATGGCCTTCCATCAGTGCGAAATTAGGGTGTTTTGCCCTGTCAGTACCACCAACCCTTGTCCTGGTGATTGGGCGAGTTGTTTCACTGTATGAATCAGCTTCTCATCATCCTCAAAATGTCTACCAACTGCCAAGTCATAATGTGTCTGTCCTTGTGAATGACAACACCAAATCACTGCAACATGTCAGGTGTGACAGCAGTGGATGGTCTCCCTGATCGCTGTAAATTGTGGAGCTCTGACGAACCGCCTTCAGATGACCTCACCCTCTGCACCCAGTTACTAACTATACTTCTGTCGACAGCAAATGTCCCATAGACTTTGCATGAGCGTTTGTGAATATTCCCCACAGTTTCTTTCTCTGCAGTGAGAAATTCAATGATGGCACGTTGCTTGTAATGTACGTCATCTGTAGATGCTATTTTGAAACTGTCCTGCAGGTATGCCATCTGTTGGAAGTGATGGAAACTTGGCATGCTCACTCAGGAGACTTCAAATAATACATACATAACGTTTCGCATTCGTAGCACTGTTTTCATCTGAGAAAAAAAAAAAATGTGCATTACTTTCTGGGCAACTCTCATATATGCTTGTGATGCCGGTACATATTATAGTTTGTATCAGTCACTTAAAGTCTTTGGAAGGTCTTTTAAGTAGGTTAGTAAACAATACTGAATTCTAGAGAAAGACTGTTCTTGTGAAGCCAACAAACAATATATTTCTTTCTAGCAATACAAATTAACAAAGAGAGCAGCAACATTTATATATGAAGCAATGTATATCTGAAATAAGGAAGGTACATCTATATCCAAAATACTTGATTACATAAATGTTGTCATATAAAGGCATATTTAATTCTACTAAGTTTCCTACAAGTGAACAATTCATAAAGCTGCTGATTAACTCCTCCTTCCCCTCCCCCCCCCTCCCACCTTTCCCCCACACACCTTCGGAGGAAAAGGATATTTGATATCTAGCAATTCTGTGCAATTTTGTGCACAGTATTTTTTTGTGAAGAAGAAATATATGATGATTTTTTTGTCACATTGTAACTGTTACAAGGGCTTCTCACCAAAGTAAGTTTGTGAAGATGAAATAAAAAAATAAAAAATTATTTTTCAGGTGATAAAAACTATATCACTGTTAATACAGAAAAAGCTTGTAACTTAAAAATTGTCAGTATTGAGTTACGTGTTTCTATACATTGAGAAAAAATGTGTTCCATGAAAAACCTTGTCTCTCAATATAGGTACGATTAGGTCTTTTGTTGCAAAGTATCAAAACCTCATATCATGTCACACTTAAATCTTAAGGTATGAAACCTTGTATCTTAAAACAAACCTTTAAGTAATTTAGAAAGGCAGTGATTTCACAGATTCAGCCAAATGTTATGAGCCTACTACAGCAGAGAAAACTGAAGACTCAGAAGTAGATAATCTGAATCCGACAAGAAAATAGAGGAAGAAAGTTTGTCCTGAAATACCGAATAAGAGGAGGAAGAGGTTAGAAATGAGAAACTAGGAAAAAATAACAAAGTACAATCAGTTACAACTATTGTGGTATTAGGTAATCAGAAATACACGAAAAACCAAGCTGAACAAATAAATATCTTGAATGACACAGTGGACCTAGAACTACGAATGAAGGTAATGAAGTATCAAGAAAGTATGCTAAGAAAGATAAGTAGATCCCTCTGATTGGAAAAGTGAAAAAGAAATGAAGCTAAACTCTAGAACGAAAGGGAAGGAATACAGAACTCCTTTGAGTGACAAAAAGTAGAACAAACTGAAATTACAAGAGAAACTGTGAAAATGGATCCACAATGCTCATCAAAATTCTGCTACAATTCAAAGAACAGAGAATGTGTTCTGCATTACTGGAAAAGAACTGTAGTCAAATATGTCATACATTTTGGTCAAATATGAATTGGGTACAACAGAAAGAGTGTGTTGTTACCCTAGTTCACAACGGTAGAATAATCAAAAAGAAAATGTGGTCTTCAGTACAATTTAAAAGTATAAAATTGTATGTTGTCCATAAGTAAAAAAATTTCCTTACAACTTTCAAAATTGGTAAATGGTCAGTCAGCAGCTGTGTTAAACAGAGTAAAGATAATAATTACAGTATTAATTACAGTATTTCAAAACAGGAAGAGAACAGAAGGTAGAAAGTAATGCATTGCAGGGAAACATTTGTAAATTTTTAGACAAAATTCAAAAGTTGTCATCTCATTATGGCTGAGCATCTACTTCCAAGCTTTATTTGGAGACAAATTTTTTGTCATTTAGTGAACTGCATAGAGCATTTGAAAACAATTGCATTAGTATCAATACTGAACCAAATGCTGCAAAAGATTTGCTTGTAAAAGAAATAAATGAACACAACATTTTTATTCTGTCCAAAGAAAGAGAAATGTGATCCTTGTTTTTCTTATGAGTTACATAATATTTCAGTGCTCACCAAGTGAATAAAGAGAGGGCAAGACCAGAGAAATTAAATGGTCGAAAGATGGATGAAACACGACAGTGTTGTACATATACAATGGATGTTTAAGCATTGCAGTTAGCAACTGGAACCTAGGCCAGTTGTTTTTATGTTAAGCAAGAACTGGTGTGTCACAATTTCACTATTTATAATTTAGAGGATGATTCAGTGGTATAGTATATTTGGCATGAAAGAGAAGGAGGGTTATATGCTAATGTGTTTGCAACTTTCATTTCAAAATTTTCTTAGACACAGAAATAAAAGACTGGGACAAAAATAAAAATAAATTTTTTTATAATGATTGGTGTTGTGCTCAGAATCAAAATGTATGAGTACTTCTCTCAAATGTGTTTCAGCATGAAAGCGTAGCAAATAGTATGACAATAATTTGAAAATATTTACTTAGACACACCCAATTGGAATAAAATAGTGTGCATTCCACAACTGAATACAGAAAGAGAAACAGGTGCTCTATCCCCTGGCTAATTATGTTGATGTGATATAGGAAGTAAGATGTGGCAAACAGAACCAATTTAAAGTAATGTATGTACTTCAGGATTTTTTTACAGACTTATCTGAAGTTCTGTGCTACAAATCAATTCATCCAGGGAATAAAGAAGGAGACTCAATGGCTAAAGACATATCAGCTCTGAGGTATAATCCATCTGTGAGGTATCGAATGTAGACTAGTTTTTTTAAAGAGAATTGGAAATTACTCCCAATATAGTCATTAGGAACATAAAAAACCTGTACAATAGGCCAGCTGCAATTTGTGCATGTAACTATTGTGATTTACTGACTCAAAAATCACTTATTCCAAGAGATTATAATTCTTTTTATGGTGGTCTTTTTTACAAATTATATCAAGCAAATTGTAGGAAAAACACAAAGAACTTTTCCCTAACTTTTATTTTTGTGTGAAAATTGTATAATCTCAAACTAAAATTATTTTATGTGTCTGTACAATCAGTTCTATTAATAACATTAAAAACTATCTGAAAGCAGATAACTTGTTGCAAGTTAACAATGTTCTGTTGTAAAAGTATGTATCTTATTTAATAAGGTCACAAATACCATAAAAATTTCCAAATAAAGTGTGCAGCAGATAATTTTTATTTTAGATTATGACTAAACATTTCTTTAAAGTAGTATTACTTGTATCAATTTAAAAATTTGTGTTTTTTTTAGTTTCCTACAAAATATGTACTTTTGGGATGTGAGGGTTTGCTATCTTAATAACAGTATTTCCTTCACTAACCCTGAAAATTGTGATACTGAAACATAACTGCATATACATTCCTAATGAACACACAAATATGACAGCTGCTAAGGAGCAACTGACACTTGCTAAGGAACAACTGCCAATTGTTACAGGACAACTGATAATTGCTACAGAACACCCAACCAATGATAGTAAAAGGATATGTAGAGGGCAGGACGTGTTAACTGCAGCAAAGCTTGTACACGAACTCTCCACAGGCATTTGACAGTTCATGCAGTACGATGTTTGACGAAGGTTGTTGTGGAACAGATTAGTGCAACATTCTGTGTGGTACAGCAATATGTCTGCAAGACATCATTTGAATGCTTACGATCGTGGATGAGTAGTTGGACAGCTTAAAGCTGGTCAAAGTGTCACTACTGTAACCACAGTAATGGGTGCGTCAAAAAGTGTCATGATTAAAACAGGCCTCTGAAAGCATGCTGGTGCTCATAGGTGGACCACCACACCGCAAGAGTATTGACATGTAGCCCTAGTGGCAAAAAGGAATAGGCATCTCACTCCTAGGCAGATCGCTGCAGACCTTGCCACTGTTACAAGTTTCTCTGCCACAACCATATTGCAGTGATTAAATCAGGCTGATTTATATGCTCAGAAGCCTGTTAAATGCATCTCATTTCAACCATACCATCATTGAGACAGAGTTCGTTGGTGCAAGGAGCATGTTGGTCAGGATCAGCAACAGTGGTCCTGAGTGATGTTCTCTGATGAATCCTGCTTCACTGTGCAAATGATTCTGCCCACCAGTTAGTGTGGAGGGAGAGCGGAACACATCACACACTGAAGAATGTTCATGAACATCATCTGTATGGCCTAGGTGTTACGGTGTGGACAGGCATTATGCACAGTGGCCAAACACCAGTACATATCTTTGATCAAGGTAATTTTACAGCGTGACAGTATTGCGGGGAGATTATTCTGGATCATATCTGTCTGTTTAGGAGTGTGGAAGGTCCCAACTTTCTGTTTATGGATGACAATGCCTGCCCACACAGGACTGCTGAGGCCTTGGACACTCTAGAAAGTAAAGGTACTGAAAATAGGAGTGTCCTGTGTACTCCATGGACCTGAACTCTGTAGAGCATGCATGGGATGCTCTTGGCACACACATTTCTCAATGAACATCCCCTCCTCAAACTGTCCAAGATATCAAAGCTGCCTTGTGAGTTAAGTGGGACAATATCCCCCAAGAACAGCTCAGCAGTTTGGTAGCCATCGTAAATAACAAGTGCAAAATGCGCGTTAGTACCTGAGGAAGACATATTTCTTACTGAGAGTGCAATATTCACTTTTATGTTGGAAGTCTGACACATATTAGTCATAAATGTTATTTTTGTCCATTATCCTGCTTTCCCATGTGGTGAAATCTGTATCATTTTTCATTACAAATACACCACACCACCTCTATTACATATGTGCCATGTTTCATGTCAGTCATTATTGCCTGTGATTATTCCTATCCAATAATGTCTCTGTTCCTTAGCAATTGTCAATCAGTGTATATATTGTATTTAGAAACATATGGTATGATGGTTCAGAGAAAATACATACACATTCAAAAAGGACAGAAGAACACACAGTAAAGACCATTTCAGACAACTACTGTTATAGAGGTAAACACTTAGTCTTAATTTTTTTATGTTTGTACTATTGTATCTACATTGATAATGTTACTTTTTTTGGGCCATCAACAAGCATAACAACAGACAACATCAACCAAGTGTAACAGATGTTGACCAAAATCAGGGACTGTCTCTTAGTTATTGCGATTAATAATGGATGAATAAGAATTTCCAGGGCAGTGTTAATACCATTATTCACATAAACTGTAGATATAAGTAGACAGATCTCATTGACACATATAAGAAAGATTAATAGGTTGCTCAAACAATCTTAACAAGGAATGAGTCCTAGTTAAATCTACATCCAGACAGACTATCATTATAGTCACAGTGCACAGTAATATGCAACATGTTTGGTTGGGCTTTTACACTTCAACAAGTTCTACAATAAGTGATAGTTTGCCGTTTCATTGGTATGTAAGTTTGGAAGTAACTTAATGATCATGCAGATGCTGTGTGAAGGAACAAATAATATGCATACTGCATCTGTCTGGAATCCTTATCAAATAAAAACTAACAAAAAATACATAAAGTGTTCAGACTAGAACTGGATGATGATGTCACTGATTTGCTTACTCATCATGTAAGCATCAGAGAATTGCTACAAATAATTCATTTGATATGGTGTAACTCATCTGAGAACATTTGTTAACAGTCTACAATCAGAAAATTTCATACTCATGCCTTTTTCATATACGAGGATTTAAGTTACAACTTAACTCATCAAAGACATCTAAGGAAATTGGCAAATTACTTAGGTTTCTTGAACATAGTGATCTATTAGAATAAAAACAACAGCTCATACACACACTTCTGTAAGATTATTGTCACCCAGTAACAGTAAACAAGTGTTTCAAGACTACCAGACAACTTGCCTTTAAAAAAGTAAAAACCACTGTCCTACTCTGGATGAAAAGTCAGCAGTCTCTGCTTTATAAATATTTATTTCTCCATGTAAGCCATGACAATCAGGCCCAGAGGACCATGTGATGACTGGCTGATGTATTACCCTCTGCATTACGGCATAATTTGAATGCAGTTCAGGATATCACAGGATCAGGCACACCACCCTTCCTGTATATGCCTGCTTTCTAGACCTTGGAGCAACTACTTTTAATTCATGTAGCTCTTCAAGTAATTTCACAAGACTAAGTGCACCCTATTCCAATCTTCCTACCAAGGAAAAGTCCTTGATAGTTCTGGGAACTGTACATGGGTTCTCCACATGGCAGTCAACCCACTAACCACTCAGATATGCAAGGAGACAAATGAAGTAACCTTTATAAAACACTTACTGCTTGTTTATAATTTTCTTCCAATATAGGATCAGTAAAATCACATAAATGTAAAATAAAACATAAAATTTTCTTCTACTTTTTGTCACAAATCTAAATACAATAACTTTTTACAACCATTAATGAAACATGGCAACAAATGAACAGTAAAAATTTCAGATAAACTATATAAAACAGTTAATCATAAAGAAACTGACATTCAGCATATGCGACTATTCTCATGCACTTCGTTTTATAATGCAACAATAACTGCTTTGCTTGTTGTAAACTAAATCTTGTTGGATGTTCTATTTATTTTTTATAATGTAAATTGTGTAATCTACATCCATTGCATTAAAGGAAGCTGAGTAAACCCTAATATAAACAAACATTAGTTTCCAATGTATGACTGTTTTGTGAAAATTGAATACTTGAGAGATAAACAAGTATATTGACTGATTACCTCATAGGAGTAACTACTTCCTGTTTATACCATATTAGAATATTTTTCTATTTTTTATATCATTTGAGCCAGTTATAAGAGAACAGTATAAAAATTACATTTCACTTAATCATTCTGTGAATTCAGCTGTTTCAGAAAAATAAGACAGCAATTTTTACTGTACTGACAGGCTTGTTTTGAGGTAGAACTTGAGTATGGCCTGATCTGAAGCACAAATGTAAAAAAAAATCCATGTCACAGTGAATTCCTATTGCTGTCTCCACGAGTATGCAGGCAGACACAACAGTTGTCACTAGCACTTTTCTGATAGTGCCTGGATGTAAAAGGCACTGATGCAAATGAACATATGCAGACAGGCTCAAGATTTACGAATGCAGGACTGGTGGCACTGAACCTGCCCTCTGGGTATCATCTGCGCCCTCGAACACGATGTCGGGCTGACATTGACATGCCTGTGCAACTAGTTGTTGCAGATGTACTGCTGACATTAGTTCGCTGGCGTCCACTGCTACTGGCCTGGCAACCATGGATGTGGCTGTGACAGTGAGCTTCCTTCCATTCATGCTCAAGCCGAATATACGTTCCTCCTGTGAAATTAAACAGTTACAGGCAGTAACAAAACGCTTGTGTTTTCTCTAGTCAAGTCAGTGCAGAACCTTATTTGTAATTTTTACACTCATTTTGTATCAAGTCTCATGGAGTTACTATATTGCTTTCATTTAATTTTCTTTATCTTATTTCACAGCTTCCATGAGATGTCTGAGTCAGAGTTGCTCAATCACAGAACATGCCACAACATATAGAATTCACAGACTACTGATTAATATTAACACACAAACTTGCCTAGCTTTATGGTGCAGCAAAAGGCTCTAAGCTAACATAATTGCTCTGCAGAAAGGGGTGTGCCCATAAAGCTGCTCAACACATATTTTGAAATCTGTGGTTTATCGTTCAAAATTTTTAATTTTGATAGATTCTCATTTGAAATGTAATTGCAGAGCAGTGTATATCTGTATGTACAATGGTTATGGACAAGATACCTAACTTAAAAGTTAATTTTCTATCTCATGTTCAATAAATGGTTGCTTCTGATTCTTTGAAATGAGTCCATATTAACCACATCTTCCATAAGGTAGTGTGCATGTTTAGAACAACTAATCTAGAACTCTAAGATCCTTTAACAGCAGTATACACAAAGTTTGGAACCTATCCAGCAGACTGTTCTGATCAACCTTTCCTGGGCTAAGACTATTGGTTATGGTTTGTCGTCTTATTTTCTCTTTCTGTTTTTGCCAGTAGTTTCACTTTGTATTCACCTTCTCCTTTTTACCGTAATCTGCTATACAATTTTATCCCGCCTATATATACTTAATAATACGTAACCCACTTCCAAACCATAACCAAAAAAATTTTTTTACGCTTTCAACACTACCGCCGCTATAAAATCCACCACTTCTAGTTACACAAACAGTTCCTTTCACCTTTTAAACAACCATTTCGGCTAGTTCTAATAACTTTCGCTTTATTTCCATTTCCGTTTTTCCCACATCACTGATAATTTTTATCCGCTTCCCACAGGTTTTAACATAATTATTTCTTCGTCAGACAATTGTTAGCCTTATTTTCATAATCTGCCACCACAAAACCACTCCTTTTAATATATTACACGCAGTTTTTTTCGAAATTTTCCCGAATTCCTCCGTCCTTTAACATGTTTTGGCGGCAACACAACCACCTAACCTTTGTGCACATCGTTGTCCACCAACCCAAGTCCAACATACCCCAGCTGTAACCAACACCTTCTCACCTTTTTTCACAACAGATCTCCAGTTACTTTCCAGTCCACCTTTATCTCTCCCCATATATTTTTATTTTCATTTTCATTTCAGCTTCATGTTACACTTTCCACCTTCTAATACCATGTCACCCTCACAACACCCCCACAATGACCCCATTAAGTTTTATTTACATTCCCTCCACAAACATGCCTTCGCCCTAGCCAGATTACGCTCCCATATTCTATTTTCTCAGGCTTGTCTGACATTTGGCGTTACCCCCAAAGGCCTCACACTTAAAGTTCCCATCTCTGGCTGCAACCCGTCTTTCCATCAGTCCCTACACCAGTTCCAAACTGAACAATCCATTGCCCTCAGCCACCTAATCCTTCACCTACACATCAACTCAGCCAATGAACACACCCGTCTACTCCTATCCTTAATAAAAGTCCTTAATCTTTCCTCTCCCACATCCACACCGGCTGTTCAGAGCATCCTCCTACAGGCCAACCGTCAATTAGAACAGCATGCCACCCTTCACCTCAAAAAACTATCCAATCTCCTGGTTTCCCACCTCCGGAAAGGCAACTCACTCACCCTTCACAACCTTTCCAGCAAACCTCAACCTCCTCTCATTGCACACCAACCCAGTCTCTCCCATCTACTCAATCTCCCACTTCCAGCTCCACTCCCTCCAAAACCTCAAAATTCTAATCAACACAACCTGGAACCACAACACCCTAATTCAGTAGTTAACCTTTCCTCCTAACCTCTCTCCCAATCCGAAACCTCCGTCCTATCCAAAGGCCTCACCTTCAGCCCCACTCCCAGATTCAACCAAACAGCCCTCGTCAAAGATTTACTGTCCTACACTCGTACTCTCTGCTGGAAGTATCACTTTGCCACGAAGAAAAATCCTAATCCTACCCCAATGATCCAACTCCCCAAGACACTATCCAAATTGAACCCTGCCTGGAACAGTTCCATCCTCCGTCACAGCGGGACCCACCTCCTCTCCCTCAAAATCACCCTCTCCAAACCTTCCAGGAATTTCTGACTTCCAGCCTTGCCTCTCAATCCTTCTTAAAAAACCTTAATCCTACTCCCAACATCACCACTGCTGAAGCCCAGGCTATCCGTGATCTGAAGGCTGACCGGTCCATCGTCATTCTTCCGGCGGACAAGGGTTCCACGACTGTGGTACTTGATCGTTGGGAGTATGTGGCTGAGGGACTGCGTCAGCTTTCAGACAACACCACATACAAAGTTTGCCAAGGTAATCCCATTCCTGATGTCCAGGCGGAGCTTCAAGGAATCCTCAGAACCTTAGGCCCCCTACAAAACCTTTCACCTGACTCCATCAACCTCCTGACCCCACCGACACCCCGCACCCCTACCTTCTACCTTCTTCCTAAAATTCACAAACCCTATCATCCCGGCCGCCCCATTGTAGCTGGTTACCATGCCCCCACAGAACGTATCTCTGCCTACGTAGATCAACACCTTCAACCCATTACATGTAGTCTCCCATCCTTCATCAAAGACACCAACCACTTTCTCGAACGCCTGGAATCCTTACCCAATCCGTTACCCCCAGAAACCATCCTTGTAACCATTGATGCCACTTCCTTATACACAAATATCCCGCACGTCCAGGGCCTCGCTGCGATGGAGCACTTCCTTTCATGCCGATCACCTGCCACCCTAACTAAAACCTCTTTCCTCATTACCTTAGCCAGCTTCATCCTGACCCACAACTTCTTCACTTTTGAAGACCAGACATACCAACAATTAAAGGGAACAGCCATGGGTACCAGGATGGCCCCTTCGTACGCCAACCTATTCATGGGTCGCTTAGAGGAAGCCTTCTTGGTTACCCAGGCCTGCCAACCCAAAGTTTGGTACAGATTTATTGATGACATCTTCATGATCTGGACTCACAGTGAAGAAGAACTCCAGAATTTCTTCTCCAACCTCAACTCCTTTGGTTCCATCAGATTCACCTGGTCCTACTCCAAATCCCATGCCACTTTCCTTGATGTTGACCTCCACCTGTCCAATGGCCAGCTTCACACGTCCGTCCACATCAAACCCACCAACAAGCAACAGTACTTCCATTATGACAGCTGCCACCCATTCCACATCAAACGGTCCCTTCCCTACAGCCTAGGTCTTCGTGGCAAACGAATCTGCTCCAGTCCGGAATCCCTGAAGCATTACACCAACAACCTGACAACAGCTTTCGTATCCCGCAACTACCCTCCCGACCTGGTACAGAAGCAAATAACCAGAGCCACTTCCTCATCCTCTCAAACCCAGAACCTCCCACAGAAGAACCACAAAAGTGCCCCACTTGTGACAGGATACTTTCCGGGACTGGATCAGATTCTGAATGTGGCTCTCCAGCAGGGATACGACTTCCTCAAATCCTGCCCTGAAATGAGATCCATCCTTCATGAAATCCTCCCCACTCCACCAATAGTGTCTTTCCGCCGTCCACCTAACCTTCGTAACCTCTTATTTCATCCCTATGAAATCCCCAAACCACCTTCCCTAACCTCTGGCTCCTACCCTTGTAACCGCCCCCGGTGTAAAACCTGTCCCATGCACCCTCCCACCATCACCTACTCCAGTCCTGTAACCCGGAGGGTGTACACGATCAAAGGCAGAGCCACGTGTGAAAGCACCCACGTGATCTACCAACTGACCTGCCTACACTGTGATGCATTCTATGTGGGAATGACCAGCAACAAACTGTCCATTCGCATGAATGGACACGGGCAGACAGTGTTTGTTGGTAATGAGGATCACCCTGTGGCTAAACATGCCTTGGTGCACGGCCAGCACATCTTGGCACAGTGTTACACCGTCCGGGTTATCTGGATACTTCCCACCAACACCAACCTATCCGAACTCCGGAGATGGGAACTTGCTCTTCAATATATCCTCTCTTCCCGTTACCCACCAGGCCTCAATCTCCGCTAATTTCAAGTTGCCGCCACTCATACCTCACCTGTCATTCAACATCATCTTTGCCTCTTCACTTCCGCCTCGACTGACATCTCTGCCCAAACTTTAAATATGTCTGCTTGTGTCTGTATATGTGTGGATGGATATGTGTGTGTGTGCGGGTGTATGCCTGTCCTTTTTCCCCCTAAGGTAAGTCTTTCCGCTCCCGGGATTGGAATGACTCCTTACCCTCTCCCTTAAAACCCACATCCTTTCGTCTTTCCCTCTCCTTCCCTCTTTCCTGATGAGGCAACAGTTTGTTGCGAAAGCTTGAATTTTGTGTGTATGTTTGTGTTCGTTTGTGTGTCTGTCGACCTGCCAGCACTTTCATTTGGTAAGTCACATCATCTTTGTTTTTAGATATATTTTTCCTACGTGGAATGTTTCCCTCTATTACAACCATATCATTAATTTGAACCCAACAATTACGTTTGTTATTGTCGCTGTTGCATTTCGAAATCTTTCCTGTCGTCTTATTTTCTCTTTATTTTCTCTTTCTGTTTTTTCCAGTAATCTCAATTTGTATTCACCTTCCGCTTTTCACCGTAATCTACTATACAATTTTATCCCGCCTATATATACTCAATAATACGTAACCCACTTCCAAACCATAACCAAAAAAATTTTATTTTCCGCTTTCAACACTACCGCTGCTATAAAATCCACCGTTTCTAGTTCAATAACAGCTGCTTTCACGTATTAAACAACCATTTCGGCCAGTTCTAATAACTTTCACTTTATTTCCACTTCCGTTTTTCGCACATCACTGATCATTTTAGCCGCTCCCCACAGGTTTTAACGTCATTATTTCTTCATCAGACAATTTTTAGCCCCATTTTCGTAATCTTTCACCACAACACCACTCCTTTTAATACGTTTTTTCGAAATTTTCCCGAATTTCTCCGTCCTTTAACGTGTATTAGCGGCAACACAACCACCTAACCTTTATGCACATCGCTGTGTACCAACCCAAGTTCACCACAGGATCAACTAAACCAACACTTTTTCGCCTTTTTTCATACCAGATCTCCACTTGCTTTCTTGCTCACCTTTATCTCTCCCCATATATTTTTATCTTTCATTTTCATTTCAACCTCATGTTAAACTTTCCACCTTCAATACCATGTCACCCTCACAACACCCCCACAACAACCCCATTAAGTTTTATTTACATTCCCTCCGCAAACATGCCTTCACCCTAGCCAGATTACGCTCGCATATTTTATTTTCCCACGCTTGTCTGACATTTGGCATAACCCCCAAAGGCCTCACACTTAAAGTTCCCATCTCTGGCTGCAACCCTTCTTTCCATCAGTCCCTATACCGGTTCCAAACTGAACAATCCATTGCCCTCACCCACCTAATCCTTCACCTACACATCAACTCAGCCAATGAACACACACGTCAACTCCTATCCTTAATAAAAGTCCTCAATCTTTCCTCTCCCACATCCACACCGGCTATTCAGAGCATCCTCCTACAGGCCAACCGCAAATTAGAGCAGCATGCCACCCTTCACCTCAAAAAACTATCCAATCTCCTGGTTTCCCACCTCCGGAAAGGCAACTCACTCACCCTTCACAACCTTTCCAGCAAACCTCAACCACCTCTCATTGCGCACAAACCCAGTCTCTCCCATCTACTCAATCTCCCACTTCCAGCTCCACTCCCTCCAAAACCTCAAAATTCCAATCAACACAATCTGGTACCACAACACCCTAATTCAGTAGTTAATCTTTCCTCCAAACCTCTCTCCCAATCCGAAACCTCTGTCCTATCCAAAGGCCTCACCTTCAGCCCCACTCCCAGATTCAACCAAACAGCCCTCGTCAAAGATTTACTGTCCTACACTCGTACTCTCTGCTGGAAGTATCACTTTGCCATGAAGAAAAATGATCCTAATCCTACCCCAATGATCCAACTCCCCAAGACACTATCCAAATTGAACCCTGCCTGGAACAGTTCCATCCTCCGTCACAGCGGGACCCACCTCCTCTCCCTCAAAATCACCCTCTCCAAACCTTCCAGGAATTTCTGACTTCCAGCCTTGCCTCTCAATCCTTCTTAAAAAACCTTAATCCTACTCCCAACATCACCACTGCTGAAGCCCAGGCTATCCGTGATCTGAAGGCTGACCGGTCCATCGTCATTCTTCCGGCGGACAAGGGTTCCACGACTGTGGTACTTGATCGTTGGGAGTATGTGGCTGAGGGACTGCGTCAGCTTTCAGACAACACCACATACAAAGTTTGCCAAGGTAATCCCATTCCTGATGTCCAGGCGGAGCTTCAAGGAATCCTCAGAACCTTAGGCCCCCTACAAAACCTTTCACCTGACTCCATCAACCTCCTGACCCCACCGACACCCCGCACCCCTACCTTCTACCTTCTTCCTAAAATTCACAAACCCTATCATCCCGGCCGCCCCATTGTAGCTGGTTACCATGCCCCCACAGAACGTATCTCTGCCTACGTAGATCAACACCTTCAACCCATTACATGTAGTCTCCCATCCTTCATCAAAGACACCAACCACTTTCTCGAACGCCTGGAATCCTTACCCAATCCGTTACCCCCAGAAACCATCCTTGTAACCATTGATGCCACTTCCTTATACACAAATATCCCGCACGTCCAGGGCCTCGCTGCGATGGAGCACTTCCTTTCATGCCGATCACCTGCCACCCTAACTAAAACCTCTTTCCTCATTACCTTAGCCAGCTTCATCCTGACCCACAACTTCTTCACTTTTGAAGACCAGACATACCAACAATTAAAGGGAACAGCCATGGGTACCAGGATGGCCCCTTCGTACGCCAACCTATTCATGGGTCGCTTAGAGGAAGCCTTCTTGGTTACCCAGGCCTGCCAACCCAAAGTTTGGTACAGATTTATTGATGACATCTTCATGATCTGGACTCACAGTGAAGAAGAACTCCAGAATTTCTTCTCCAACCTCAACTCCTTTGGTTCCATCAGATTCACCTGGTCCTACTCCAAATCCCATGCCACTTTCCTTGATGTTGACCTCCACCTGTCCAATGGCCAGCTTCACACGTCCGTCCACATCAAACCCACCAACAAGCAACAGTACTTCCATTATGACAGCTGCCACCCATTCCACATCAAACGGTCCCTTCCCTACAGCCTAGGTCTTCGTGGCAAACGAATCTGCTCCAGTCCGGAATCCCTGAAGCATTACACCAACAACCTGACAACAGCTTTCGTATCCCGCAACTACCCTCCCGACCTGGTACAGAAGCAAATAACCAGAGCCACTTCCTCATCCTCTCAAACCCAGAACCTCCCACAGAAGAACCACAAAAGTGCCCCACTTGTGACAGGATACTTTCCGGGACTGGATCAGATTCTGAATGTGGCTCTCCAGCAGGGATACGACTTCCTCAAATCCTGCCCTGAAATGAGATCCATCCTTCATGAAATCCCCCCCACTCCACCAATAGTGTCTTTCCGCCGTCCACCTAACCTTCGTAACCTCTTATTTCATCCCTATGAAATCCCCAAACCACCTTCCCTAACCTCTGGCTCCTACCCTTGTAACCGGCCCCCGGTGTAAAACCTGTCCCATGCACCCTCCCACCATCACCTACTCCAGTCCTGTAACCCGGAGGGTGTACACGATCAAAGGCAGAGCCACGTGTGAAAGCACCCACGTGATCTACCAACTGACCTGCCTACACTGTGATGCATTCTATGTGGGAATGACCAGCAACAAACTGTACATTCGCATGAATGGACACGGGCAGACAGTGTTTGTTGGTAATGAGGATCACCCTGTGGCTAAACATGCCTTGGTGCACGGCCAGCACATCTTGGCACAGTGTTACACCGTCCGGGTTATCTGGATACTTCCCACCAACACCAACCTATCCGAACTCCGGAGATGGGAACTTGCTCTTCAATATATCCTCTCTTCCCGTTACCCACCAGGCCTCAATCTCCGCTAATTTCAAGTTGCCGCCACTCATACCTCACCTGTCATTCAACATCATCTTTGCCTCTTCACTTCCGCCTCGACTGACATCTCTGCCCAAACTTTAAATATGTCTGCTTGTGTCTGTATATGTGTGGATGGATATGTGTGTGTGTGCGGGTGTATGCCTGTCCTTTTTCCCCCTAAGGTAAGTCTTTCCGCTCCCAGGATTGGAATGACTCCTTACCCTCTCCCTTAAAACCCACATCCTTTCGTCTTTCCCTCTCCTTCCCTCTTTCCTGATGAGGCAACAGTTTGTTGCGAAAGCTTGAATTTTGTGTGTATGTTTGTGTTCGTTTGTGTGTCTGTCGACCTGCCAGCACTTTCATTTGGTAAGTCACATCATCTTTGTATATATAAGAAAGTGATGAGACTTACCAAACAAAAGCGCTGGCAGGTCGATAGACACACAAACAAACACGAACATACACACAAAATTCTAGCTTTCGCAACAAACGGTTGCTTCGTCAGGAAAGAGGGAAGGAGAGGGAAAGATGAAAGGAAGTGGGTTTTAAGGGAGAGGGTAAGGAGTCATTCCAATCCCGGGAGCAGAAAGACTTACCTTAGGGGGAAAAAAAGGACGGGTATACACTCGCACACACACACATATCCATCCGCATATACACAGACACAAGCAGACATTTGTAAAGGCAAAGAGTTTGGGCAGAGATGTCAGTCGAGGCGGAAGTACAGAGGCAAAGGTGATGTTGAAAGACAGGTGAGGTACGAGCGGCGGCAAATAGAAATTGGAGATTAGCGGAGATTGAGGCCTGGCGGATAGCGAGAAGAGAGGATATGCTGAAGGGCAAGTTCCCACCTCCGGAGTTCTGACAGGTTGGTGTTAGTGGGAAGTATCCAGATAACCCGGACGGTGTAACACTGTGCCAAGATGTGCTGGCCGTGCACCAAGGCATGTTTAGCCACAGGGTGATCCTCATTACCAACAAACACTGTCTGCCTGTGTCCATTCATGCGAATGTACAGTTTGTTGCTGGTCATTCCCACATAGAAGGCTTCACAGTGTAGGCAGGTCAGTTGGTAAATCACGTGGGTGCTTTCACACGTGGCTCTGCCTTTGATCGTGTACACCTTCCGGGTTACAGGACTGGAGTAGGTGGTGGTGGGAGGGTGCATGGGACAGGTTTTACACTAGGGGCGGTTACAAGGGTAGGAGCCAGAGGGTAGGGAAGGTGGTTTGGGGATTTCATAGGGATGAACTAAGAGGTTACGAGGGTTAGGTGGACGGTGGAAAGACACTCTCTCTGTTATATATATATATGAATATAACAGAGGGAAACATTCCACGTGGAAAAAATATATCTAAAAAGAAAGATGATGAGACTTACCAAACAAAAGCGCTGGCAGGTCGATAGACACACAAACAAACACAAATATACACACAAAATTCAAGCTTTCGCAACAAACTGTTGCCTCATCAGGAAAGAGGGAAGGAGAGGGAAAGACGAAAGGATGTGGGTTTTAAGGGAGAGGGTAAGGAGTCATTCCAATCCTGGGAGCGGAAAGACTTACCTTAGGGGGAAAAAAGGACAGGTATACACTCGCACACACACACATATCCATCCACACATACAGACACAAGCAGACATATTTAAAGACCAAAATATGTCTGCTTGTGTCTGTATGTGTGGATGGATATGTGTGTGTGTGCGAGTGTATACCTGTCCTTTTTTCCCCCTAAGGTAAGTCTTTCCGCTCCCGGGATTGGAATGACTCCTTACCCTCTCCCTTAAAACCCACATCCTTTCGTCTTTCCCTCTCCTTCCCTCTTTCCTGATGAGGCAACAGTTTGTTGCGAAAGCTTGAATTTTGTGTGTATATTTGTGTTTGTTTGTGTGTCTATCGACCTGCCAGCGCTTTTGTTTGGTAAGTCTCATCATCTTTCTTTTTATATATATATATATATATATATATATATATATATATATATATATATATATATATATATATATATATATATAAGATGATGTGACTTACCGTACGAAAGTGCTGGCATGTCGATAGACACACAAACAAACACAAACACACACACACAAGATGTGACTTACCGTACGAAAGTGCTGGCATGTCGATAGACACACAAACAAACACAAACACACACACACAAAATTCAACCTTTTGCAACAAACTGTTGCCTCATCAGGAAAGACGAAGTATATATATGTATACGAAAATAAGCACACAAAACAAGCTTTGATATTGACTGTGAGCATGATCTTTGTAGTGAAGATAGCAGCACTTTGTTTCTGCATAAGATCCTCAGTGTGATACTTACAAGAAAGTTTTGCATCTTCAGTTGCTAGAGTTTAAAATTTACAGTTCAACTTAGCTGATTACTTGATAATCATTTGGAAATAAAATATAAGTTTCATAAAAATTTGGTATCAAAAACTGTATGGATGCAATGATGTGACCATCTGTTCATTGTAAGCTACAGGCTGATATTACACACTGCCCAATTTGCTAACTCATTTACATTAAATATTACATCTCTCATATTTCGTGGCATGCCATATAGTAGAGATGGTGAGTCACAGAAAGGCACAACAAAAAGACTGTTGTGGAATTAGCTTTTGGCCAACAAGGCCTTTATCAAAGTTAGACAACATACAAATACTAACAAAGAAATAGAGGGGCTGGCCAGTACTTACCTCAGCTCAGTACAGCCGATAGATACACAAAACAGAACAGAAAATTTTTATCCTAGCTTTCGGAACTTTGTTCCTTGGCCAGGGAGGAAGAAGGGAAAGTGGATTCAGTTACTCACAACCCAGGTTATGAAGCAACAGGGGAAAGGTAAACAGGGAGGGTAGCAAAGATGGAAGCATGGGTGTCAGAGGGAAGCCAAAGATATTCTACTGTAAGTACTTATAGTAGAATAGTACTTACAGTAGAATATCTTTGGCTTCCCTCTGACACCCATGCTTCCATCTTTGCTACCCTCCCTGTTTACCTTTCCCTTGTTGCTTCATAACCTGGGTTGTGAGTAACTGAATCCACTTTCCCTTCTTCCC
Organism: Schistocerca nitens; assembly: GCF_023898315.1. Taxonomy (NCBI): domain Eukaryota; kingdom Metazoa; phylum Arthropoda; class Insecta; order Orthoptera; family Acrididae; genus Schistocerca; species Schistocerca nitens. The sequence goes on from NC_064622.1 coordinate 230,965,851, forward strand.
TTTTTTTCCCCTCGCTCCTCCCTGACAAAGGAACGAAGTTCTGAAAGTTAGGATCAAAATTTTCTGTTCTGTTTTGTGTATCTATTGGCTGTACTGAGCTGAGGTAAGTACTGGCCAGCCCGTCTATCTCTTTGTTAGTATTTGTTTCACATCTTTATATGAGATTTTCCATTAATCATTTAGACAACATACACACACACACACAAAGACTCTGGCTCCAGCTGCCAGAGACTGTGGTCATGTGTGTGTGTGAGTTGCGTTTTCATGAGATGTGTGTGTGTGTGTGTGTGTGTGTGTGTGTGTGTGTATGTGTGTGTGTGTAAGTTGTCTAATTTTGATGAAGGCTTGTTGGCCAAAAGCTAATTATCTGACAGTCATTTTGTTGTGCCTTTCTGCAACTCAGCATCTCCACTATATGGTGAGTAGCAACTATTCTTTTCATAGTATTGTTACATTCCATCCTGGATTTTCCAGTGTTTGGTTTTACATTTTGTGGCAGATCATACATAATGACAGCAAAGTGCCAAGAGAAAAGAAAAGAAAAGAAAAGAGAAAAAAAATGTTCCCTATTCATCCACAATGGAAGACAACTTTCTGCATTTTGTTTTCTAGAAACAGAGTGACCGATATTTAAAATTTCTCCTAATCCCATAGAATCACAGCATAGTTCACATGATCAAAAACTTTTGCAAAATCAAATAGTGACAACAAGAACTAAGGGAAAACAAAAGCTATTTCAAGAACAATTTGCTATTGCGATGACTTACATGTAGGATGTGCTGACTGTGGTTTAAACTGTTCCAACAATACTTCATTATCTATTCAGCTAAAATGAATTCAGATGTATCCACTGTGAAACAGTATATTTAGCAATTTCATTCACAAGAAATTACACTTTGAAGGATTATACTAAGACACTGTGAGAATAAGTCACCACAATAGTTAAGCTTGAGCAGTTACAAGGCTGTTTGCAAATATTGAAGACTCACTGCTTTCTTTCTCAGACACACTAATTGCTCTTGCTAAGCTTTTCATTTATTTAAGGACATTTAACTTCATACATAATTTGCTTAGTGATACAAAAAAAATACTGAAATTTCAGACAACGTAATACCTACAGCAGATCATCAGATAAATGATGATAATTGTAAAGTTCAAAATTTATCTACATTAACTGATAAAAAATTCTTTTAAAAATTGAGTATAAATATGGAGATGAAAAAAAATTATTTCATCTGCTCATCTACATACGTATTCTGCAGGCCACTGTACAGTGCATGGCAGAGGGTTCCTTGTACCAGTACATCGCGGAAGGTTCCTTGTACCACAACAAGTCATTCTCTTTCTTGTTCCACTCATAATTGAAGCAAGAGGAAAATGACTGTCTATATGACTCTGTAAGGGTCCAAATTTCTCTTATCTTGTCTTTCAAGATATATGTTGGTGACAATAGTCATACTGGAGTCATCAGCTGCAAATGCTAGTTCTTTAAATTGTTGCAATAGCGTTTCATGAATAGAACATCATCTTTCCTCCAGAAATTCCTAGTTGAGTTCATGAAGGGTCTCCATATTCATTTGTTGATTGAGCCTGCTAAGGCTACTAGTCTGTCTGCAAGTTAATCTCTCTTTTATTTGGTGAGTAGTGACACTTGGGTTGCTGATCTTAGATGCTTCTGTTTGGACAAAAAGTTGCAACTTTTGATCCACTGCACCCACTCTCATTCTCATAAATATCCTTGATGAATTTTATAGTTTGATGTCAGTATTTAAGAGATTCTCTGATTCTTCAAAATACTTCAATGGAAATACAGACTTGAAATAAAACTCTCATGATCATTCATGAGTAACTTTAAATCAAATCAGGGGCAGATGTTCAGCAGAGAGTTGTTATTTGAAGGATTCCTGTCCAAGCTTGAAAACAATAAATGCATGAATTCATTTCATATGTTATTCTAGGTAATACATTCATTTGAATTTTATGATAGGCATTTTTGGTGTATGATGAAAAGAAACACATAACTTCACAGTCCCTTTTATTAACTTCTAAACTACTACCCTTTTTCCAGTTTATGTTTACACACTCTCATAGGCAACTGTAATATAGCCACCTGCAACAATTAATAACACTGGTTGTTTAAGAGTGGTTGCTGTAATTGGAGTCATCAGGATCACAACGATGGCAGTCACAAAACTGTGAGAGTAGGCGACATTGAAGGAAGAAAGGGTGGATATAGAAGAGGTTTGCACAGGGAAGGAATGATTGGAAAATAATAGAAGATGAAAGTTTGGGGTAAAGAAGCAGGAAGGGGATTAGTGGAAGTTAAGATCTTTGGGACTGTGAGAGTGGAGAATATGCTCAAGGGGCAGTTCCCACCCGGATAGCTCAGAGGATCTGGTGTTGGTTTGAAGGTCCCCAATGGCATGGGATATGAATCAGTTGTTGGAGTAACTGGTGTTGTGGTGTGTAGTGTGTTCAGCACCTAGTTTCTTGAGTTTTGGTTAGCCACCATTGTTTGGTGTTGACCACTCTTGTGGGTAGAAATCTAGTTAGTTGTCACTCCCAAATAGGAGACTAACAATAATTTCAACACAGCTGGTGTACAATGTAGGTGCTTCCACATGTGATTCTAAATTTTGTAGGATAAGGGATGCTTGTGACTGAATTGTAATAAGGGATGGTGTGCCTAGGTGCTTCTACAAGTGATGAGGGTACATTTTTGTGTAAGCTATGCCTCGTTTCCAATCACAATGATAGGTAGTTGAAGCTCTTGTGATGGATGTGATTGAGATATTGTAGAGATGTGGCAGTAGACAGATCAGTATAGTGCTTATTGGCCAATTAACCTGGATTTAAACTTCACTAATATCCTGTCTACTCTCTCAGCTTTTCCCACACTGCTTCTCTCCTGTAATTTTCCAATTCCAAGCCTTATACTCAATTTTTCACCATACTTACCCTCTTCTACTTTGAGTATGCCTTCTTTTTATGGTCCTCAGTTTGCTACTGGCATTGAGAGCAAGATATCTCCCTCTCTAACAAGCTTCCCATTACCTCACCAGTCCATCTCTATGCTGTACATCTTACCTCCCTCTTAGGTGCCATATACCCTGACTCTCCCTCCACTTCCGTTAGGCTGAGCAACCACTCTTTAATAGTTAGTGTCACTGAATCTGCACGATAGTGTCTTTCAGTGACTTTCTGATTTGTGTGTGTGTGTGTGTGTGTGTGTGTGTGTGTGTGTGTGTGTGTGTGTGTGGATACTTAAACTAGAAAATGACTGGTAACTTCAAAGCTAATAAAGTGTGTAGCTGTTACATGTTTCTAAACACCACACAGTCTAAGCTTCTCTTTTTATTCTCGTAAAGCTATTATTCTACTGTCAAACAGCTGAAAATCCAGGATGGAATAATGACAATATTATGAAAGCAATAGATTGCTTCTCACTGTACAGAGGGCACACTGAGTTGTAGACTGACACACCAAAGAGGCTGCTATACATTTGAGTTTGTGGCCAAAAGGGTTTCTTCTAAAGTAGAAAACACATGCACATTCATACAAGAACAACTCTCATACACATGGCCACTGTCACTGGCCAGCGGCCCAACTGCACACAGCAACTGTGCCTAATGGGGGAAGCAGTCTGCGGGTGGTGAGGGCAAGGACGAGGATGGGGTGAGGAAGTGGAGAGATTGCAGGCTAGGGGTGGGGGAAGTTGTAGTGGTTCTTCTGGGAGCATGCAGAGATGTAATGGGTGGAAATGGTTGGGCTGCTAGGTGCAGAAAGGAAGTTTGAGGGGGTGGGGGGAGGAGAGTGTAAAAGGAGAGAAATAGACAAGGTGAAAAATTCTAGTGGGTGCGTTGGCAGAATAGAAGACTGTGTCATGCTGGAATGGGACCAGAGAAGGGGATAGTTCAGTGAAGGGAATGGATGGAGGACAAGGAGGTTATGGGAACATAGGATGTATTGCAGGGAAATTTGTCACCCGTGCATTTTAGACAAGGTGGTCTTGCTAGGAAGCATGCAGATGGCACAGGCTGTGAAGCAGTCATTGAAGTGAAGTACATTGGGTCAGGCAGCATGTTCAGCAGCTGCATGGTCCAGCTGTCTCTTGGCCACAGTTTGTTGGTGGACATTCATGGAGACAGACAGCTTGTTGTTTGTCATGCCCATGTAGAAAGCTGCAAAGTGGTTGTATCTTAGTCTGCAGATCATATGACTGCTTTGACAAGTGGCCCTGCCTTTGATGGAATAGGAGATGCCTGTAGCCAGACTGGAGTAGGTGGTGGTGGGAGGATATATGCCACAGCTCTTGTATTTAGGTCTGTTATAGGGATATGAGCCATGAGGCAAGGGGTTGGGGGTAGGTTTGTAGTAAGAATGGACAAGGATATTTGTTAATCTTGTGAGTAGCGGAATTCCACAGTGCAAGGGGTGGGAAGGATAGTGTGTAGTATCTTCCTCATTTCAGGGCATGGTGAGAGCTAGCTGAACCCTGGCAGAGATTGTGATTCTGTTGCTTCAGTCACGGATGGTACTGAGTCATGAGCTGGATGATGGGAATATGGGAGTTGGTATGTGAATGCAGAGGCAAAGCATGGGAGATCTGTTTCTCTGTTTTTGTGCAAGGTTGAGAGGTTAATTTTGGTCTGTGAAGACCACAGTGAGACCGTTGGTATATTTGGATATGAACTATTCGTCACTACTGATGTGATGGCTTTGGGTTGCTAGGCTGTATGGAAAGGGCTTCATTGTTTGAAAAGGCATAGCAGCTGTTGAAGTGGAGATATTGCTGGTAGTTTTTCGGTTTGAGATGGACGGAGGTACTGATGTAGCCCTCCTTGAGGTGGATGTCAACATCGAGAAAGCAAGAAAGATAGCTTGTTGCATTGAGGAGGACCTGGTAAAGCAAATGGGGAGGGTGAGTGTTGACGTTCTGCAGCAATGTGGATAGGATGTCCTCATCCTAAACCCAGATCACGAAGATATCAGTAATGAATCTGAAACAGGTAGGGGATTTGGGGTTCTGATGGTTAGGATTCCTCTAGATGGACCATCAATAGGTTGTCATTGGAGGGTGCCATCATACTGGTGACCATTGCTGTACCACAGATTTATTTTTAGGTAAGCCTTCAAAGGAGAAGTAACTGCAGGTGGGGATATAGTTGGCCATGGTGACTAAGAAGGAGGTTATAGGTTAGCAGACAGTTATGCATTGCAAGAGATGGTTTTCAATAGTGTCAAGGCCACTGGCGTTAGAGATGTTAGTGTAGAGGGAGGTGGCATAAACAGTGGTGAGCAGAGTGCAGGAACAGGAACTGTGGAGAGTTGGTGGAGAAAATGGCTGCTGTGTTTCAAATAGGAGGGTAGGTGATGAATAATTGGCTGAAAGCGTTGACTCATGAGAGCAGAGACAGTCTCAGTGGCTGCACAGTAATCAGCCACAATGAAGCATCCCAAGGTGGTTAGGTTTAAGGACTTGCAAAGCATGTACAAGTTGTGATCGGAAAGCATGCGAATTTTTGCTTGTCTTAAAGAATTTTTATTTATTCAGTCAACATCAACTAGTTCCCTCCAAAGTAATACCCCTCAGATATAACAAGATTGTACCAGTGCTTTTTCCAATCTTCAAAGCACTTCTGGAACTCTCTTTTTGTTATAGTGTTCAGCTCCTCCTTTTCATCTCATTGATGGCGGCAAAATGATGTCCTTTCATGGTTCTCTTCAGCTTTATGAACAGAAAGAAGTTGCGTGGGCCATGTCTGGCAAATATGGTGGCTAAGGCAACATTATGGTTTTGTTTTTTGCCAAAAAATGATGATCAAGCATTGAGGTGTGAGTAGGAGCATTATCATGATGCAATTTCCAGGAGTGGTTTTGCTACAGTTCTAGTAGATGTCTTCGGATTGCTTGATGCAAATGGTGCAGAACTTCCAGATAGTATTCAGTACTGACTGTGAAACCATAAGGCACAAATTCATTACACATTTTCTGATGGTTATCAAAGAAAACAGCCTGAAGAACCTTCATGTGTGATTTAACTTGTCAAATTTTTTTTCGGTCCTGGCTCTCATGGTAGTTCTGATTGGGATGACTGGGCCTTGGTCTCAATGTCATGTGTGTATACTCGTGTTTCATCACATGTTATAATCTTCTTTAGAAGTTGTGCATTGTTAGTGATCTCATTCAGCAATTCCCGAGCAATATCTACATGGCTTCGCTTTTGATTGAAATTCAACAATTTTGGAACAAACTTTACTGCTACACATTTCATGCCCAAAACATCCGAAAAAATTGCTTGGCATGAGCCAAAGGATATGCCTATATTATTAGCAACTCCTCTGATAGTGATCTGGCAATTTTCCACATCCATTTTCTTTACTTCTTCCATATTACTGCCAATAATTGATGTGTTGGGGTGTCCAGGGCAGTTGTCATCTTCTCAACCCTCTTTGAAACATTTATGCCACTTATAAACTCTTGTCTTACTAATAGCAGACTCGCCAAAATCTACAGTTAACATTTCGAATGCGATGCTGCATTTTATTCCATTTTTCAAGCAAAATTTAATGGAAATTATTTGATCCATGCTTTTTAAAAGTAAAAATTCTACAAGCAATTGAAAACACATCTAAACTTTTCCATTGTTAACAATAAACTAAATATTCAAAACATCTAAAAATGCAAACATACATCAAGAATGTGTATACCAACAAGATAAAAAAATTTGAAAATCGGATGTACATAGCCTGCAAAATTAAAAAATTCACACTACTTTTTGATCACATCTCATAGAAGATAAGAGTGTTGGGATTAGTAAGGGGAAGGGGAGAGATAGACTCATGGGAGAGGTTCTGGGTGGGCTTAAGAACTTAAGGAGAGAGTGGAGATCCTGTTAGATTTTTTAAATGGGGTCCCTGTGGCAGTGGTTTTATGTGGATGAATCTGGCAGCTGGTAGAGTTCCTCTGCCAGGTGCCAGGTAATCTCTGTGGTTCAAAACCACAGCAATGGAGCCTTTGTTGACAGGTAGAATTATCAAGTCGTGATCAGTTTCTAGGTGATGGATTGTGGTTTGTTCTGTGGATGTGAGGTTAGTTTTGATGTTGAGACAGTTGGGGAATGATGGTGAGGCAAGGTTTGAGGTTAAGAAATTCTGGAATATTAAGAGGAGTGATTTGTGGACAGTGGAGGTGAATCGTGGCTGGATGGAGGAGTGAACTGAGTCAGGAATGGGTTAACATTGGTCTTTGGTTGAGTCTGATTCAAAGGATTGATGGCAAAAAAGTGTTTTCACTGTAGGACCATGAAAAGAGAATGTCTAAAAAAGCCCACCATGATGGAAATTAGTAATGGGGCAAAAGGTAAGGCCTTTGGAAATGAATGACACTTCTGTGAGATGAAAGTTTTTGTAGGAAGGGTTTATATATGTGTCTCAGGACTGTTTAGGTCCTGGATTCTGTAGGGTGTGGCAAATGCAGTAGGTCTGAAGGCAGCATTTGTCAGCTAAGAGGGGATGTGGAGATGGCTTGGAGACTGTTGTACAGGTTGTGGATATTGGTAGTCTAAGACAGGAGCAGAAGGTGAACAGGTTGGAGAATTTTTTGAGGTGGCACTGTGCATGCTGCTGTAGTTGCTGGAAGGCCAGAGTTTCATTGTGATTGTTACTATTCTATTATGATTCTTCAAGCTGACAAGAGCGCCACAATGATTACACTGGAGTTTGAGAATATGAAACATTTTCGTATATGACAGCACAAGACACAAAATGTATACCAGAACACTCTACTTGCAATCTGTCTTGAAATGAAGAGCTTATGAAGATGTTGAACTCATCACATGGCTTAACATTTAAATCTACTAATCTTTTCACTTGAACAGAAGTGAGAACAACCCCCTTCTTTTAACTCAAAAGCTAGCAAAGTCACTGTCCTGTAAAATGTTTCTATGCATCACACATTAATCAGCCACAGGGGCCTTTCTTCATTTTTGTTTATTTACTCTTTTAACATTTGTTGCACTCTACTGATGTGATACCACTGCCAATGACACATCCCACATATGCATCAGAAACTATCATACACTAAACACTTTTGGTTGAGTTAGAGAAAGTATTACGTTTGTTCATGATTCCAGGACTTACGTGTGCTCCTCTACAGCAGAATCAATTTAATAATTTTGACACAAGAAGAGCAGTGAGAAATGATTTTCCTGAGCAGGATCAGACTTGCACCAACAGATCAATTTTATGTTGAAATATAATTTTTATCTACAGGATACTATATTCAGATTCATGTCAGTCATGTCATCATAATTCATAAACAACAAGAAGGTGAACAGCAATACCTGCAGGCACTGAGTGGGGGCTCCATCGATGGTGTCGATGTGCTGTTCCTCCCATGCGACCAAACATAGCTGTTCCTTCTGCACACATGCGACGTGTTAGTAATGTTGAGATCTGCTGCATAGCTCTTTCTTCATACTCGCGTTGATTGTCTTGGTTGTTCCGTGTTGACAACACTGATAACCACTGGGATGGCCTGAAAAGATAATGTCCGTCATCTCTTTCTGATAACCATTTGTATTGCATCTGTTTTTAACAGAAACCAACTTCTATGAAGTATTTGGGAAAGAAACAACATAGAAAAGTTGAGGTGAAGAATACATCACAGGATACCTCAATTCTCAGATATGAGGACAATGACAAAAGTTTTCAGCTTGACAGCGAACAACCATCGGTTTTTTTAAGTAAAAAAATGCATTTTTTTAGCATAGTCCCTGAATTGCATAATATTTGCCAGCTATTTTTTAACCCCTGCAATGCAGTCAATAAGAAGATACCCTTTAAATGGATTTTACTCACTGTTTTGATTGCTGTTTTGTTTCTAGTGTGAAGTGGTGGACCCACCCCTCACCCAGAGTAACTAATCGGCGCATAGAGCAAAACTGTTTTCTTGAATAAGCATTCAAAAAGCTTCCATTTGAGGGCACTGCTGCAGCATATGTAAAATGTAGTTGACTCCAATGTGAGTATCAGCATTAACAAGTAGGTAAGGGATCAGTGTTACGTTTGTGTCCTTCTGACATGTTTGTGGTAAATGCGGAAATGTGAACTATGGTGACATTATTACCAAATGTGTCCAAATAGGACTAGTGTACTGTTTTTCTTTTCTTGGCTGCTGAAGGATGAACACCAGTAGACATCCATCATATAATGAAGAATGTGTGTGGGGCAGCATGTCTGTCAAAACCACCATCGCAGAATTCTGCACAACAACAGTGCTACTGCTTTATGATAATGCATATCCTCATATTGTGAATGCTGTAATGCAGAAGTTATGACAACTGAAACAGGAGGCACATGAGCACCTGTCCTGTATTACTGATTTCTCCCCAAGCAATTATCATGCTTTTGGCCTCTTAAAAAATGCCTTGAAGGACTGACAATTCCTGTTGGACAAGGATGTGTGGCAGGCAGTTTTGAACTTCTTCACGTAGCAGGCCACAGTGTTTTACCAAACAGGTGTGTTCAACCTCCTTGTGTTGGTGGGATAATTGCCTCAGTCCTCACAGCAATTTTGCCTGACTGGCATACTGATTCTGAGCTGTATTGCCTTCAAACTTAAACTTTTTGATTGCCCGAATAAAATGGTTCAAACATGGTATGGATTTGTTTTCAGATTTATTTTTGGTCAGCTTTCAATAAATACAGTATTCAATCAGATGTTTTCTTCTAGGTAATCCTTCCTGTAAAATGTACTGTACTTTTCATTGTGATATGTTTAGGGCACGGGACAACTTTACAATAAGCCCTTGTTCATAGATGGACAGGTGGCATCTGACCATACAAAATCATGAGAGCATTGTTACTTACAAACGCATCATCCAAAGAATGACATGTTTTCTGTAAGTATACTCTTGACATGGCAGCTGCTGGGATTATCGGTACTGATTAACCTTCACTGACTTCTTTCTGGTCATTGCAAACTTTAGTTAGCATACAGTGTGTCAGTAAGTAAGACGATTTAAAACTCAATCAGTTATATCATTTCAGAGATGAGAAACTCAGTGTCACTTCTGAATTTGGAGAGACACTAAACAGAGTGCACAGCCAGGCAACATTTGCAACAACCAGAAACCAGTCAGTACTATTCTTATGTACTTGTGTTTTTATTGGCTCAGCTGCTCTCATTAGCCACTTTACTGTGAGTCTTCTTGTAATGGGCATATAGCACAGTCATTACCAATAGCACAGCTGAATGACATGGACAGAGTGACAAAGTTATATGAGTTACGGGCTCTGTAAGAATGTACACAGACAGAACAGCATTTGTCTATAGGAAAACCAGGTTGGTTGTCATACCAACATAAAAAGCTGTGCAGTGATTGCAGCATAGTTGGTATATGGCATGGCTGCTTTCACAGGTGGCCTGTGCTGGCTGCTTTAACAAGTGGCCCTGCCTCTGATGGGGTAGGATAAGTGTGCTACAGGACTGGAGTAGGAAATGATGGGTAGGTGGATTGAGCAGGTATTGCACCTTGGTCTTCCACAGGGATATGATCCCTGTGGCAAGCGGTTGGATGTGGGAGTGGCACACTGATGGACCAGGTGGTTGTGTAGGTTGGCTGCGCAACAAAATACCACTTTAGGAGGGCTGGGAAAGATGGCTTTTGGACACAGCCTTTTTCAGAAAAGGAAACACACACATACATTCATTCACACAAGCAAGCACACATAATGCACACATGACTGCCATCTCCAGCAGCTAAGACTGGAATGCATTCTACCATCCAGTCAGCCACACTTTCAAATATGCCCACCACCATTTGCACTGCAACATTTGCTACAGTTGCCACCACCATGGCGCAAGGGCGCTGCTAACAAGGGAACCTCCCCATCGCACCCCCCCTCAGATTTAGTTATAAGTTGGCACAGTGGATAGGCCTGGAAAAACTGAACACAGCTCAATCGAGAAAACAGGAAGAAGTTGTGTGGAACTATGAAAAAAATAAGCAAAAGATACAAACTGAGTAGTCCACGTGGAAGATAGGCAACATCAAGGAGGATGTCAGCTCAGGAGTGCCGTGGTCCCGTGGTTAGCATGAGCAGCTGCGGAACGAGAGGACCTTGGTTCAAGTCTTACCTCAAGTAAAAAGTTAATTTTTTTATTTTCAGACAATTTTAGTGTGGGAGTAGACGTGATTACCATTCCTCCAGGTTGTACACCTCTTGTGCAACCGTTAGATGTGTTTGGTTTTTGGCAAGTGAAATACTTTGTGAAAAGATTCTATGATTTTGCGAAGCTGCACAGGTACACAGAGCAGTATTGTTTACGTGATCGTGTGTCAATTATCAAAGTTCAGGCACTCACACATAATCAACTTCGCTCTCCAGAATTCCAGGACATGTTCAGATTTGCTTGGACATATGCAGGATTTGACGGTCTACACACGGAAAAACTTGAAAACGTTAAAAACATATGTTTGGACAGAGCACAAGGAAAATTGTGTGACTGTGAAACTGTTGCGTTCATTTGTTGCAGTTTATGTGACAAACTCTTATGTTTTCATCACTTTTTTGGGAGTGATTATCATATCCACAAGAAAACCTAAATCGGGCAAGGTAGAAGAATCTTTTTACCCATTCGCCAAGGGTACAAGTTAGATGGGTCAACATCATATTCCTGTCATGTGACGCACATGCCGTCACCAGTGTCGTATAGAATATATCAGATGTGTTTTCCTGTGGAGGAATCGGTTGACCTATGACCTTGCGATCAAATGTTTTTGGTTCCCATTGGAGAGGCAAGTCCTTTCGTTTACTAATCGCACGGTTTTACGGTGTGGTCGCAAAACACAGACACTAAACTTATTACAGTGAACAGAGACGTCAATGAATGAACGGACAGATCATAGCTTTGCGAAAATAAAGAAAATAAATTTATCAGTCGAGGGAAGACTTGAACCAGGGACCTCTCGCTCTGCAGCTGCTCACGCTAACCATGGGACCACGGCGCTCCTACGCACACACTATCCTTGATGTTTCCTATTGTCCGCATAGACTACTCTGTTTGTATATTTTGGTTATTTTTTTTATAGTTCAACACAACTTCTTCCTGTTTTCTCGATTGATCTGTGTTCAGTTTTTTAAGGCCTATTCACTGTGCCAACTTATAACTAAATCTGAGGGGGGTGCGATGGGGAGGTTCCCTTGTAAGAACGATTATGCTGCTGCCACTGAGATGAAAGCATTCCCTCTCCGGAGCTTCAGTGGCAGGTGTACTTAAGTTTGAGCATTTGTGAACTGACACCATTTTGTGTGTTTGCCAGTTGAATAATATGTACAGATTTTCATAGTGGCCAGGGCTCAACATCTTCTGAATGGACATTGTAGTAAAGAGTGACAAATTTATAATTTTTTTATCTGTATATATTTGAAGGGCTCGGAGAGATATAGTCATAAGCCACAACTTTCACAAAATTGAGTTTTTCATGCTGCGACATTCTTAACATTGTCTTCTTCACAATGTGTTGAAAAAGTTCCGTGTAACTGCAACAAATGGCAGGCTATGATGGAGTGCAGTTCTATGCTGTGCTATCTGGTGGTAGTTTCAGAAGATACATAGTCACAAGCCACGGCAAAATGGCAGGTGCGTCTGGAACGTCTGCAGCATCTTCGGGTCTTCAACGCATATTTGACACAGACAGTAGTGGAAGTGAAGAGCTTTACCCTTTGGATCCTGAAAATGATGAATCTTGGCATCCATCGACCAGCAGTTCCAGCTCATATGATGTTTCAGTAACTATATAAAACGGTTTATTTCTGGTGATTAATTTCCTGTGGCTTGTGACTTTGTTTCTCTCAACATTGCCAACGCATTTCACAGCCATCCTGTGTGTTAATGATGAAACTTGATGGGCACATTTATGTTACTGCATAAAGGTACAATAATGTAGTTTCAAAGGAAAAAGATGTGTAAAAAATATTTTCTCATTAATGTGATTTTAGCGAAATTTAATGTTTTTTGTGGCTTATGACTACATCTCACGCAAATTCTTAGACTATTTTGCTCTTCATATTATAGCTTGAAATAAGTAGAATAAATGAAGAATCACCCGAAAAACCAAAGCCCTCACAGAAAAGAAAGTGAAATATTGATCAGTGGAAGAAAAATAAAGTAAAACGTCGACGAAATGCTGGTCAGCAGTATAAGTCTTTAAACACTCACAAGACCATTCAGGCTGATACTACAGGAAGTCCCTGTATTTGTTTAAATAAATGCTTCACAAAACTGCTTGGAGAGGAAGAAAACATTTTTCATTCATTTTGGGACATAGGAAACTTTAATGCCCAGAATACTTACCTGAAAATGGAATCGAAAAAGAAGAGGTTTGTTCACTATTTAAATACAAATGGTTTAATATTTTGTATATTTATTTCATTTTGTTATATTTGTCATAATTTCTTTCAAAGCTATCCAAAAAAGACTTCCAAGAAAATATCATCCAGGGATGTTACATTTTCTTATAATGTGATGGTATGCAGAATAAAGTCTTGATCTGCAAGGAAGCTTTCCTAAGAGTTCATAGCTTACAGATACATACATGAAGAGTGAGGAATTTGCAACATATAATGAAGCAGGGATTAGCAGTGCCAAAAGAAGATGGAAGAGGTTTGTATGTTACTCTGTGCTGTAAGTTAGAGATGTACTCAAACTGAGTACTATACAAATATTTCTATTAGGAAGAGGATATAAGCTCATCTTTTTTTTCTTTCAGGAAAACATGGAAACTACCCACACAAATTTCAAGATGAAGCTGTACAAAGTGTGAGAGAATTTCTCAATGCCATACCGAAATATAACAGTCACTACAGTAGGCAAGAGAACGTCAATCAAGTGTATTTGGATTGTGATCTCACAATTGCTTCCTTATTTCGAGATAAATACTCAGAATACTGCAAGGAAAAGCAAGTTCCTGCGGTATCTGAAAGTAAATTCAGGGAAATTTTCGTATCTGAACTTGACACAGGCTTCAAACTACCAAAAAGTGACACCTGTTCACAATGTGATGGATTTCTAATTGCAATAAATAACCCAGAATTATGTGCAGAAGATGTCACAGAAAAGAAACAACAATGTGAACTGCATCTCAAAAAGGCTGACAGAGGACAAAATATGATTGCGCCTTTAACTGCTCTGGCTAAAGAACATTCGAAAGAGCATCATGTGATAGCAATGGACATGCAGCAAACGTTCCCCACACCTAAACTAACAGTTGGTCCAGCATTTTACAAGAGGAAAATATGGACATACAACTATGGTACCCACGACTGTGGATCAAATAAGGGCTACATGTTTCTGTGTAGCGAGAAAGATGGAGGACGGGGTTCAGATGAGGTTGGGAGCTGCTTATTGAAGTTCTTGGAGATAACTAATCCTCAGACAAAATGTCTCCACATAATCACAGACAACTGCAAGGGTCAAGCAAAGAATTGGACTATTATTGCTTTGGAAAGGTCCCTTGTCGCTATCAAAAGATTTGATTGTCCAGCATTACTTCCCTGTGGTAGGTTACACCATGCTACCTTGCGATCGTGATTTTGGCCGCGATCGTGATTTTGGTCGCATTGACCGGTATGCAAGAAACAGACATCCAATAGTGTACACTCCAGATGAATGGGCAGAAGTAATAAAATCTGCGAGTCCAAAACATTTAACCGTAACTAAACCGGAAAGAGAAGACTTCAGAAATATGGAAAGCCTGAAGACATTGATCTCTCAACATACAGAATCCACATCTGGAGATCCCCACCATTTCAGTGAAGCTACTCAATTTAAGTTTGAGTCTGAAGATCCCTTCAAGCTAAGTTTAAAGCACTCTTATTCAGACAGGAGCTTTCATGTTGACATTTGTATAAAAAAGAAAGGAATGCTAGTTGAACCAAATCCATATCAGCTGCCAATAAAGTACAGAAAGCCACTACCAATTAACCAGAAAAAATTGATATACTGTCTCTTATACCATACATACCTCCAGCAAATCAAGATTTCTTTCGGTCATGTGCTGGAAATAACGTGTACAATGATGATGTAGAGGAACTTCCTTGATGTAACTGTACCACGAAAAAGTAATCCATACATCTCAGATACCTGATATGTATATATTAATGTGTAAAAAATATATATTGTGCTTGCTGTGTAAGAGTAGTGAAAATAAATCCTTACAAATTCATACTTTATGTTTTAAACAATTTTTTGGGAGATATAGTCATAAGCCACCATTGACTACATCTTAATTAGAATCATTCTAAAATGAATATTTTATAGCATGCAGAGAGTTGACTATTTAACAACATGCTTCACAAGTATTAAGCAAGTGTTTGCAGTAGAAATAAGGTTTCTATTTTGTATTAAACATTTTCAGACCTCCGTGGAACTTTAAACTCGCTGTATCTCAAAACTAGTTCGATGTGGCTTATGACTATATCCCTCCGACCCCTTCATTTCTGCACTCAAATGTACTGTTAACAACTGACACAGCAATTACAGCAACAAAGTTATGTATTCTTTTTACTATTTGATGTTCATGAACAGCATCTATTCCTTGCTCCTGTACCTATTAAAGAACCACACAGAATGCAAAGGAAGTAATAACAAAGTATAGACAAACCATCTTTGAGAAATTACAGAGATCATCACGTCTGGCAATATGCCCATCTAACAGTCTAGTGACAGAATGTTTCACGTGGCCAAACATGAAAAATCATTACAAACTTTGAACTCAAGTTTGTTTAGAAGATCAAAAGAGCAAAATAGAAAGACATGCAGACCCATCCTTAGGCACAGTCGATGTTCCAGC
Organism: Schistocerca nitens; assembly: GCF_023898315.1. NCBI lineage: Eukaryota > Metazoa > Arthropoda > Insecta > Orthoptera > Acrididae > Schistocerca > Schistocerca nitens. The sequence goes on from NC_064622.1 coordinate 230,981,710, forward strand.
TGGCCTTTTACAGCATGTTCACCTGGATTTAATTGGCCCCATTCCAATATTGGGGCAATTTAAATACATCCCATCTGCCACTGACAGAGGGAAAACATGGGTAGAAGCCATTCTATTACCCAAATTACAGCTGAGTCCACAGTGAAACTGTGATGGCTTGCTTTGGTTGCCTGGTGTTCACCACAACCCATCCAGGCTGACTATTTGAGTTGGCAAATATGTGGAGTGAAATGCTTTAGAACCACAGTTTATAACCCCCAAAGCAATGTGCTGGTAGAGCAGTGGCACTACATGTTATAGGTGGCATTAATGTGTCATGGGAGCTAGTGATACAAATCTCTGCCTTTGGCTCCTTAGGAGTCATATCAGCAATCAAAGAAGATTTACAAGCATCATTAGCTCTAAAACTTCCAGCAGAGTTCATCTAACCAGCAACCTTACCAGATTCCGGGGAGTTTCTGGAATTACTGGACATGTGAAACTTCATTTTTCCAATATCCACTCTCCTCCCCTGAGATCACATGGTGTTTCATGAGTTTTTGTACACAAAAAACTGCAGAACTGTGATTTTATGATGCCGTGGGTTGATACTGTGAGGCCTCCTCTCCAACTGCCATATTCAGGCCCACATAGACTAATACGTCGAGATGACAATGCTTTCAACATTATACTCAATAGCAAATCATCTACAGTCTCAGTACCAGGCTAAAACCAGCATGGATACTGCAAGACTAGGACACAATACAAGATTCACAGGCTACTTCCAATGTGTAAGATGCCTCCAGGAATTCATACTATGTGCAGCAGAAGCTGTCAACTCCAGATCATGCTCACACTGTGGAGACTGTGGACACAACCCAGTCATGCTGTGGATGCTGGTGCAGTCCACTGACCTATTTGGTGGACTACGTGATAGAATAGCCCTAAGTGCTATATTACACCTTACGGTGACTAGTGCATGTGTTCTTTCTTTTTATTACATTATTGTGACAATATGGTGTGGATGTGTGCTTTTTTTTTTACGCCAAGTATTGATATTATCTCTTCATGTACTTTATGTGTTTTTCTCTGGATACATCCATGTTTCTGGATTTATAATACAGTACTCCAGCCCATGGACTTCCATAGTGCTCAGCATTTCAAGGGGGGACTATTTTGGCAACTACAATGACAATAATATAGAATTCTGGAAATAACGAAGTTGAGCAGGATCAATTTTTGACAGGGAAACTTTCCCATATAAATGGACTGAGGTGTGGAACTTCTTTGTGGTCTCTCACTCTGTCTGGGCTTGATAATATTGATGTTACTTGTGCTAATGGGTTTGTTCAGATTTATGAATACAGTAGAGCTCCGGTAATTTGATCTAATTGGGACTGAGGCTATCTTGAATTGCCCAAAACCTCTGATAATACAGAAGTGTCTCAAAATCAATGGGTAAATCATGAATACATGAATAAATGTTTAATGCACACAATAATGATTGAAAAATAAATAAAAAACAATATAGTACATACTTGTGTTATATCTACATTTTGGGCACACATTTCTAAGTTGCAAAAATATTAGTTACATTTTAAAGAAATTGTCTTTAGTCCTTTGTTTTTAAATAGAACCTTGTTTTTAGCATCAATGTTGCACTATGTTCTATGAAGCAAGGTATCAATTGGATTAGCTTCCATTTGCTGCTCGATATAATGCAATGCCACATCTAGTGCTGCCGATCACTTGGTGTGAGTGATCATTGGTACAATTTCTTCAGTCAACTCCTCATCATCACTCTCTTCAGCGGGTTCACTAACCATTCCAACAATTGCAAGATCAGTCACTTCAAACTGTTCATCACTGTTCATCCATTCTGAAATATCACTCACATTCACCTTTTTGCATCTAGCAAGCTTTCTCATATGTTCTGCCAGTAGGTCAGTTTCATCTGTAATATAGGTATCTATCAATTTCATTGCATAAAATCTGGTTCCAAGACTTTTTTAGTGTCTTCACCTTTATTTCAGATCATGAATTAGCTGTCCAGTAAACTACACGTTTTATCATAGTTTCTTAGTAGAAATTCTTTGACGATGCCTTCATCTCCTGTTCTCTGTAGAAGCGTTTCAAGCAAACAATGACGATACCTTTTTTTCAAGCACTGTAAAATGCCTTGGTCCATAGGCTTCATTAAACTTGTCACATTAAGGGGTAAAACGAACATGTGAATACCATCACACTGTCACTCTCACTCATTAGTGTGTGAACCAGTGTTGTCAAGCATTAAGACTGCTTTGGAAGGTAAGCACTTTTTATTTAGTTATCTTTTGGTCTCTAGAGCAAAATCTTTGAAAAACTGCTTCTTAAAAATATTTTTGTCCATCCAAGCATATTTTTGGTGGACACATGTAACAGACAGTGCAGAAGCAGTGATATTTTTTAAAGCTCTAGGCTTAGCGGAGTTCCTTACTACCAGCTGGTTCAGTGTATGGTCTCTATTTGCATTCAGTGCAGCAAGAACTGTTAATATCTCTTTCGTTTTTTTGTAGCCAGGGTAGCCTTTACTTCTTTTGAGGCTACAGTTTTAGATGGGAGCATTTTATAATTTACCCGTTTTGTCACAGTTATACAGTTAAATCAAGAGTATGATTTTCTTCTCGTACAATTTTTCTTAATTTCTCACAAAATTGTGTAACATTTTGAGAATCTGCAGAAAGTTTCTCACTGCAAATTTCAAGCTGCCTTATACCGTATAGCTTCTTCCACCTATCCAACCAACCAGAATTTGCAGTAAAATCTTCCACACCTTCCTTTAACCCACTCTAATAAACGCAGCTTTTTCTTGCAGAATAGGCCTTGAAATTGAATTTCCTTTTTGTCTTTGTTGAGTAATCCAAGTGACCAAAGCTTCATCCATTTTTTCATACTCAGATTTCTTCATTTGCTTCCATTCAAGTAAAAAACTTCACTATTTTGTCTCCATTTCTATGCCAATCTCCACCTGTCACTTCACTGACTCCATACTTAGCATTATGTTTTTTTTTTAATGTTTCTCCTTTGTCTATTCTTTTCAAGGCCTCCAGTTTCACACTCAATGGCACAAATTTTCTCTTACTCTTACCATTCATTATAATTGTGAATTAAGGAACACACAGTTACATATGTACAGTAGACTGAACACACATACAACATTCTAAAATTACATGACACAAGTGGGCTCACTGCAGTATAGATATTACTAGACAACCAACCACAGTACCTACAACAGTGGACAGCCAATGTTATAAAATGTTCACTGTATTGTTACTCAGGCATACTGTATCTTAATGACCACGACTGCTGAGTAGGCACAACAGTAGGGTTAACAATAGGTATGGCATTTACAACTGATATTTAGGAGATCCCAATTATTTTGAAGAATTGACAAAGAAAGAGTAAGAAAAGATAAACGCAGACAGTGAAAATGGGTTTTTACTCTAGATTTATGTAAAATTTTAATTTCCTTAAGACCAGGTCAAATTACATGGAACCTCAAAATACTGGGACTTGAATTACCAGGGCTCTACATCATGTGAGTGCTGGTATAGATATGTTAAATGTTGCAGGATTCAAGTTAGCTTCTTATTTCTGTAGAGAAAATATGGAGAAAGGAGGAGTTGCCATATTTGTCGGAAACTGTTTTGATTTCAAGAATACCGATATTAATAAATTTTGCTCAGAGCAGCACTTAGAAGCTTGTGCAACATAAGTAGTATTTTATAATAAGTCCTTTATAATAGTAGTTATATATAGATCACATTCAGGAAATTTTAACCTTTTCATATAAAATTTGGAAGCTCTGCTGTCCCATCTCATAGCAAAAAACAAGGAAATAGTGGTTGTTGGGGATTTTAATGTGGATTTATTGAAATGTTCTGTCAGTGAACAAATATTGCAGTCAGTTACACTATCATTCAATTTAGTTCCTACTGTGAACTTTGCTACTAGGATAAGTAAATGCTCTGAGACTGCTATTAATAATATCTTTGTAGACAAATCAAGGGAAAAAAGTCATACCACAAAACCAATAGCAATCATGACATGCATCATCTGGGGTTAAATATTGAAACTTGTCAGGATAAAAAAATCTATTAAATCTGAGTACAGGAGGGTAATAAATAAGTCAAAAATTGAGAAATTCAGGAAATTGCTCAAAGACATGAACTGGATAGATGTTTACAATACATCTGACTCAAATGGAAAATACAAAGCATTCATTAATAAAGTTGTCTCCGCTTTTGAAAATTGTTTTCCCCTAAAGGTAACTCAAATCATACAAAAGTCAAGAAATAAACTGTGGATTACACAAGGAATAAAGATATCATGTAGGACAAAAAGGAGACAGTATGTACTATCTTTTAGCTCTGATGTTAGAATTGTAATTTATTACAAAAAATACCACAAAATATTGAAGCACATAATCCAGAAATCATAGCAGCTTTATTATGAAAAAAATATCATTACATCAGGTAACAAAATAAAACCTGTATGGGATATTGTGAAGACAGAGATAGGTGGGGCCAAAAAGGAAGAGGAACATATAGCTCTAAAAATAAATGAGACTTTGGTAACAAGTACTTCATTTCTGTTAGTGACAGCTTGGGGTTATCAGGTTTGGTGAACACTGCAATGGAGTACCTGAGACCAGTCTTTAAAAATAACTTCAGTAAAATGGAAATCACACTCACATCTTCCAAAGAAGTAGCATCTATCATAAAATCCTTAAAATATAAGTATTCCAGTGGGTATGATAACATATCAACAAAGTTAATCAAAGAGTGCTCATGCGAGTTGAGTTCTGTCTTAAGTTATTTGTGTAATCAATGTGTTATCAGCTGAACATTTCCAGTCTGGCTAAGATATGCTGAAGTAAAGCCTCTTTACAAGAAGGGGGATAAAGAGATACCATCATACTATCGACCAATTTCACTTTTGCTGGCTTTCTCAACAACATTTGAAAAGGTTGTGTTCAAGCATCTCCTAAAGCATCTGACTGCAAATAATATATTGTCCAAGTCACAGTTTGTATTTCTGAAGGGTTCTGATACAGAGAAAGCTATTTACACTTACAGTGAGAATGTACTTAATTCATTAGGTAATAAATTAGAGGCTATCGGCATTTTCGGTGACCTGTCAGAAGCCTTTGCCTGTGTGAACCACAGCATTCTCTTAAGTAAATTAGATTATTATGCTGTCACCAGCAATGATGCGAAATGGTTTGAGTCTACAGGGAACAAAGGATGTCGTTATGAAATACCTGTGCAGTAAGCAATCAGTCTTCATCTGACTGGGAATTAAGCTAATCAAATTTTCACTGACATTAATAAGTGGTTTAAAGCTAATTCACTGTCATTAAACTTTGAGAAGACCCACTATATGCAGTTCAGAACCTGTAAGAGATTTCCTAGCATGAGTATAACATATGAATACATGTAGATCGAAGAGGCTAACAGTGTTAAATTTCTGGGATTTCAACTCGATAATAAAAACAGTTGGGAAGGGCATACCACAGAATTCCTTTAGTCCCTAAACAAGTCTGTATTTGCTGTGAGAATGATGTCAGATGTTGGAGATATACTTTGATTACTTTCATTCTATTATGTCATATGGGATCATATTCTGGGGCAACTCATCAAACTGAGCAAAAGTTTCTAGGGTGCAAAAGCGTGTGATAAGAATAATTTGTTGTGTAAATATTAGCTGTTCGTATTTCGACTATCTCCTGACAAGTGATCAGGGTAGTAAGTATTATATTCAAATGTTTTATGTTATACTTTCTGACATATTCCACAACCACAAGCATCATCTCATTTTTTGGGTATATGGAACAAAAACTGAATCTAATCCAATTTAAAGAATAACTGACTGGATTTTAGAAAAGCTGAGTAGTTGTAAACAAATAGGTAATAGTTGTTTTTCAGTGCATTTACTCCAAATGATGTGTTTTGGACTCCGCCCATCTCAGATTTCCTGGTGTAAACAATATAACAAATAATTAGTTATAAGTTTTTTTAATACACCAAATGTTAACAAGAAAGCATAAAATTGAACTAAGTTCCAAAACCAATACATACCACTTCACAGCAAATTTAACTTTAAAAGCTTGTTCTTCACTCATACATTCACAAAACAAAAGGTATTACATATCATTTAAACTTGGAGAATGGGAATGTTGGTTGTGAGATGGACTGTAAAAAATTGCTACTTCAGTGCATTCGCACTTGCCAGGTAAACCAGGCGGAACAAGAGGGCACCACCTTATTTGGCATTGTGGCTGAGAATATGCTGATATGGTTTTTAAAAATTAAAACATTAACCAATAACATCTAAATGTACACATCGTGTGCCTGCACATAGGCACATTTAAACACACATCAGAGTGGTACAAAATACAAGAAAGTACATTAATACAAAATTGTGGAAAAAATATTTTGTCATGGAAAGACATGACTTGTCAATGATTACAAAAGGTTTTGTTTAGATTTGTAACTGCACTTCTTGACTATTCGTCAAACACAAAATCTTAAGATAAAAATATTAAACAGATAACACATCATAATTACAAAAGGACTTGTTTTGATTTATCTGTGCACTTCCTAATTAACATGGTATTCACTAACCACTGTAGGGCACAAAAGAAAAGTAAATACAGGGAAAGGTAACCACCCAATTTCAGAAAAGTGGTTATGAAAGTTATAATAGTTTTCACTTGACTCTCACAAAAAAAATCATCAAAATTACTAAAAAACCATTTCCTAGCACTATTGATTTGCTGCTAATTGATTAGCAGTTCTGCAGCCATTTGACTGAGTGCTTGTATTTCCAATTACTCCAAAATGTCCAAATTATTTCGCTCCATCTCTATGCACAGAATTGTCATGCTACTTTCTAATTCTGCCAGTGTATGACTTTTATCTTTTAAATGGAAACCTAATGCACTGCTGTTGCTCACATATCTATGTTCTTTAAGCCTCGTTTTGAACTCTTGCCCAGTTTGTCCCATGTAAAAACATTCACATGATCAGCACTTTTTTTTTATATACTATCAGCTTACAAAACTTATTTTGCATGGGTTCCAGACTGTGCCTCAACAGCTTCTCCAAACCATTTGGAGTCCTACCTGAACATTAAACTTCTTGTACAAGTTTGCAATCTTTTGTGAAAATGGTCCAAACTATGTTAACATGATGTCTTTAACTTCTTCCCTATGTTCCATTTTACCTACGGCAACCTTAGCATTTTTTTTAATTTTTATTTTTTTTCCCCCTAGCCTCCCAATATTACCTTCAACATAGCCATTTGAGAGAACGATCCATACAGTTATCCTGATTTCCTTATTTATTGCATCCTTGTCCAAAACAAATTTTGCTAACCTGTGGAACATAGATATAAAAAATGGCCTTTTTTGGTTTTCAAAATGACAAAATCTATTGGGATGATAAGGTAGCATGCTGTTGGGTTCCAAAAATTACCTTTGCAGGTCATGTGAATGTTTTTACACGGGACAAATAGGGACAGAGTTCAAGACAAGGTTTAAAGAATTTGGGCATGTGAGGAACAGTACTGCATTAGGTTTCCATTTAAAAGATAAAATCCCTACACTAGCAGAATTAAAAAGTAGCATGGCAATTCTGCACACAGAGAGTAAGGGGAACAATCTGGGCATCATAGAGGAATTGGAAATACATGCATTCAGTCAAGTAGCTGCAGAACTGCTAATCAATGAGCAAACCATTAGTGGTGGGAAATAGTTTTTTAGTCTTTTTGTTGATTGTTGTGAGAGGCATGTAAAAACTATGATAACTTTCGTAACCACTTTTCTGAAGTTGAGTACGTAAACAAGCACCTTTCCATTTACTGTGGATTTACTTATTGTGCCCTACAGTCTTTCGTGAGTGCCATGTTAGTTATGTTCATGAATTCTTCAGGAGGAAAATGTCTTCAGTTTCCATGTTTGATATTTAGTAAGCGAGTGCACTAGCAAATCAAAACAAGTCCTTTTGTAATTATGACATGTTATCTTTTTAATATTTTTATCTTAAGATTTCATGTTTGACGAATAGCCAAGAAGTATAATTGCAAATCTAAATAAATCCTTCTGTAATCTTCCACAAGTCATATCTTTCGAATACAAAATATTTTTTCTACAATTTTGTAATGTATTTTCTTGTATTTTGCATCTCTGCAATGTGTGTTTTAATGAGCCTATTTGCAGGCACACAAAATGTATGTTTGTTTGTTATCAGTTACTGTTTTAATTTTAAGTAAACATATCAGCAATTGCACAGCTGCAGTGCCTTAAGGTGGTGCCTTCTTGCACCGCGTGGTTTACCTTGCAAGTACAAATGCACTGAAGTAGCAATTTTTCAAAGTCCTTCTCACGACCATTCCCACCTCCAAGTTTAAATTATATGTAACACCTTTTGGTTCATGAATGTATGAGTAAGGAACAAGCTGTTAAAGTTATTTTTGCTGTGAAATGGTACTGATTTTGACAGTTTGATTTTGCACTTCCTTGTTAACATTTGGTGTTTTTTTTTTTTTTTTTTTTTTTTTTTTTTTTTAATGTATAACTCATTATTTGTTACATTGTTTACATCAGGAAATCTTATGTTAGGCAGAGCCCAAACCAAAACACAACTAGTACCTTTTTGTTTGCTACTACTCAGCTTTTCCAAAATCTGGTCAAGTATATTAATAATAATGGTCGCATAACTCTACCAGCAGCTTCAGGCCAACATACGTGTAATGAAGTAGTAATAGTGTTTTTAAATGGTGTTGATTGTAGTTAGTTCCAACTTCCTATGCTAGTAACTACATGTATTTATCTGACTCTAAAACTGGAAACTGTCCTCCAGGGATTCTAGTATGTAAGAACAGGCTGGAGTACTCACCCTGAATGATTGCTGCCAGCAACATAAGCTGTATGTCCAGGTCTATCCTGTCGTGGACGTGTGGATACCCTAACTGCAGGCATCTGGCAGCCTCCTGACTCTTCAGACACATCGCTGTCACCCAAATCACTGCTGCCGTCACTGTCACTGTCAACAATGGACTGCTGTTGATCCGCATCTACTGTTAATGTGTTAGAATCTGGTGGTCTAGATGGACTTCTTGAGCAGGCAGCTGAAATTCCTGACATCTGCAACTCCAGTGTTGACCCTAGACATTAATCAAATTGTTGATTGCTCTGATTATTTGAAGAAAAGTTCAGCACAGTAATGTTCTTATGTAGGTAACAGAATCTATTAATATGCCCAGAAAAACTATTTAGGCACTTGTGTCCTATCATCATAAAAACATTCTTATATATTCTGTGTGGGGGGGGGGGGGCGTGCCTGTGTGTGTTTATTTGATTATTTGAGCTATTTATTGTGGGACAGTCCCTGGATGAACAAATAAATAATAAAAAATCTAAGGACATGTAAAGTCATATGAAAAATAAAACCATTAAACATTTATTATAAGCCATACTTCCATAGAATCTTTCCAACTACAGCTGTCTTCAACACTCTATTAGTATTATTTATTAGGTTTTTTTAAAAATATTTTCTTATTTAACAAGCTTCAAAAATCTGACCTGTAGAAGCTTTCTGTTTTCTGTAATTGCCAACTTTCTTACTGAAGTAAGTTAGGCTTGAAGTCAAGCTGCAAAACTGATCACAGGTTTCTCTTCCTATTCATTTATAAAGAAAGTGCCCTTAAACTGATGTGAACACTAGGGCATTTTTTTATATCTCATCTTTGGTTTACACTAGGGATGCACAGACCATAGCCAACATATCACATGCAGCCCGCCACTGATCTGATAGTGGCCCACACCTCACCATTCATTCTTGTAATTTTTTCATTTTTTTACTCATCTTTTACTCCATCCTGAAATGGAAAGAGTGGGTCCTTGTATAACTTAGTTCTTTTGAGCCCAGTCTAGCTGGCACTGGGGCAAGGGGATCCCAAATTGGAGTAATAAGTTGTCCCAAGGCACGATAGTCACAGTAAGAGGTTGTGGCCTACAGTATTTACGAGTCTGTTCACCTCTAGTTTACCCAGTTCCTCTGTAACACCATGCAGCTGTCTCAATAATTTGATCAGTCTATGATTGCAACTCAGAGTTCCTCAAGATTTGCAAAGCATTTACCAGAAATATACTTCTTCAATGCATGGAAGAATTATTGCAGTTCATTTATGTGTCCCCAATTTCTCTAAGCCTAAAAACATCTTTTCTCCCTTCTAAAATATTTAGTATCAGTACTGATCACTAATTGCATCATCTACATATCCACTCTGCAAACCACTGTGAAGTGCAAGGCAGATAACTGTACACTTAATATTTTCTTAGACACAATGACAGAAAATATTTTACTCATTAACTGGTATTGGCTACCAATGGAAAAAATCAGAACTATAAATGGAAAAGAAAAGAATATAACAATATTGTGAAAGGAATAGTTGCTGCTCACCATATAAAGGAGATGCCGAGTTGCAGACTCTGCATCTCCGCTATATGGTGAGAAGCAACTACCCTTTTCATAACATTGTTACATTCCATCTTGGATTTTCCATTGTTTGAAAAGAAAATAACATCTATTTTTACTTCATCAATTTACAAAAATAAAACAAAAAACAAAAATTAATTTTCATACTGACTGAAAGTAGTGCAAGATAATCACTATATAATGCTCTGTAAGACTGGATAAAATGGAGGGAGCTCCGGATATATGAGGTCTTTTACCCTACTCCTTTTGCATTGGTGCATGACATCTAGATGCAGAGTTGTCAAAATTTGCAATAATGGCTTGATTAAGAATTCCCTTTTAATTAAAAGATATTTTTAACAGGAAGTTTGTAATCAATAAAAGTATTTACAAAAAAACTGTCCTAAATGGCTTACAAACAAATTATATATAAAAATGTGTTAGATATCAAAAGTACTAGCTAAAAACTCAAGGTAAAATTTGTATAGTATAAACCTTTATCAAACTAACAAGAAGTTACTGGGCACTACCAAGTGCCATTTTGCGACAGCATCATGGTACCCTGTTAATGGCATTTTTGTTCCTTAGTTATTTTTTGTTTTGTAACATCAGCATTTTTTTAAATTATTTTTCTTGAGAGCATCAAATAAACAACTGAAATTTAAAGGGTTCTGAATAATATGATTTTGACATAATCAAAATTTATGTTACTTGGATTATGAAAGAGACATGCTGACCGACAGTATTTAAAAAATTAATTCATTTTTTTAAAAAAAAGCAACGTGCGTACAATAGCTGTAACTTTTTTTCTAAATAGAGTACATACACTCCTCTGAAAATTGGTAACTTTTTCCAGTTGATGTTTTAGGATGTTCAACAACAGCAAGCATTTGAGGAATGGGAACCAGGCTGATATCCTCTCATAATGTCAAACAGAAAGATTGGGATACAATACTTGGATAATTTTCATGATGACTATGTGAAACACCTTGTCACCAAGACAGAAGGAACAAAGACAGTTGGCTTGCATACAGACCATGGATGCCCAAGGGAAAGACCAAGAACACTGTATGCAAAGTGCCAGCCATTGAGATACATCCTGGGAGGCTTGGTATGTCTTTTTATTCCTATATGGAAAGTGGGACTACCAGAAAACATGCTACATCATTACTTTTGGCAGTAGCTTATGCTTTCACAGCACTCACCAAATCTGAGAGGACCACTCTACAACTGAGAAAGAGTGCCTTGCAGTTGTTTGTGCTACCAACAAGTTTTGGCCATATTTATTTGGCAAATTCTCTATGCTGGATCTGTCAGGTTGACTTGTGATACAGTTACTGAGGCATCAGGAGTACAATGTCATAGTGGTATACAAAAATGGAGGAAATGTAAGGAAGCAGACTGCCTTTCAAAGAAATCTTTAGCAGAACACAGCAGTGTGGATGAAATCTCAGTTATTGGTGTATTAAATATCATTGCTGTATTAAGTGACCTCACTGCTGAACAGAGAGGAGATCAAGTATTGTTGAAAACCATAGAACCTTGAAGAATGAGGAACAAACCAAAGGAGAATTTCAATTAATAAGCAGAACACTGCATAGGAGGAACTATGGTCTGATGGGGTGGATATGGTTGGTTGCTCCTCATTAGACCTCATCTACAGCTAGCAATCCTAAATTTTTCCCATGACTCTCCAACATCTGATCACCTGAGATTCATGAAAACTCTAGCCAGAATACAACACAGGTATCCCTGACCAGGGCCCCTTCTCTGTCTCCACCATAAATCTAATGTTTCAATGCAAACTGCTCATTTCTGTCATGCAGATTAAAACCATATTGTCAGCATATCTGAAAAAGCAGGATGGGCAGATGGTACCACTATTCAATGCTCATTCTTCAAAATCCTTCATGAAAAAATTAGCTATGGCTGGTGAACCCATGGTGGTTGTGTTACTTATTTCATATAATTTCCACTGCACAAAAAATACTCAGTCTTTGGGATGCTCAGAATAATTTTAAGATTTCAGGAGAGAGATTGCACCCAATAGTCTTAATGTTTCTTCTATTGGTACTTTTGTAAACAGGGAGACCCACATGAAGACTGATCATGATTTGACTTGGGCCTATCATCATCTTCTTGATTAGATACACAGGAATGTGAGAATCTTTCTATGGTGCCCAGAGTGGCTGACTATAAGTGCCAGTAATTTAGATAAATACTTTGCCACCTGATCTGAATGTGGGAGAGCAGATAGCACTCATCCCATGTAGAGTTGCTGGTCCTCCATCGGGCACCTCCCCAAGTGGCGGATAGGGGAACATTCTCCAGATATGGACGATACCAGGGAAATAAAATACCTGGGGCAGACCAAAACCAGCAGGCATGAGGGCCAATGGTTTGGAAGGAAGGCACAGGAGCCTGGATCTGCAAAGGCTAAGGATGTTCCCCTGAAAATGGAACCTGGCGTGCTGTAAGGTGCAACCCCTCAAATGGTTGGGCGGAAGATTAACAATCTTCCCCTGTAAAAATCACCTGTTGTGAATGCTAACAAAGGAATAAGCCAGACACATATTTTGATGCAAACAAAAGAAGGATAAAAGATATGTACATAGGAACAAAAAATGTGCAGAGCCTATACAAAGCTGGAGCCCTACAGCAGCTGCTAATTCAAGTAAATAACTATGGTATAAAACTATTGGCTCTCCAGGAAATTAGGTGGAAGGGAAGTGACATATTGGACTCAGGAAATTCCACTATCTTCTATAGTGGCAGGGGGACAAATACCTTTGGTACAGGTTTTGTGGTCAATAAAGGACTGACACATGCTGTAATGTGCTTTGAACCAATGAACGGATGTCCATATTAAGATTAAGGGGAAAATTTTTCAACATACAAGTTATAAATGTTCATGCACCCACAGAGGAGGCAGATGAACAACAGAAGGAAGTGTTTTATAGCATGATAGAGCAGTCAAATGATCAGGCTCCTAAACATGATGCTAAGATCCTTATATGAAACTTGAATGCACAAATAGGAAAAGAACAGGCTTATCAGCCAATTATAGGAAGACATAGCCTCCATGAAATATCAAATGACAATGTAATTAGGGTCGTAGATTTTGCTATAAGTAAAAACATAACTATCAGCATAACATATTTTCCACACAAAAAGATACACAAAGAAATGGATGTCACCAGATCGACAAACAAGAAATCAGATAGACCATACATTGATTGATCAGAGGCACGGGTCAGAGATAATGGGTTCTAGGAGCCAACACGGAGCTGACTGCAATTCAGACCATCATCTAGTGAGGATTAAGTACAGGAAAAGGATCTCATTATTGAGTAAATTGAAAGGCCACAAACAGAAGAGTTTTGACATTAGGAAAGTGAAGTTAGAAGAAATACGGAGAGCATATCAGACAAAAATAGAAGAGGGCATTAAGAACGATATCGACACATCAAATGAACGTATAGAAATAAGCATATCAGAGAAAAATAGAAGAGGGCATTAAGAACGATATCGACACATCAAATGAACATATAGAAATAATGTGGAAATAATGTAAGACTGCAATCCTTGATCCAGCTGGGGAGGATTTGGAATACATACGGGCTCAAAGGAATGCAGATTGGTTTGATGAAGAATGTATGAGTAGAATTGAGGAATGTAACATAGCACAAATGGAATTATTTCAGAGAAGCACTAGAGCAAATCTGAATGAATATAATGAGAAGTGTGTAGCTAACAGGGTTGCAGAAAGAAGAAAAGAGCACTAGAAAAGAAAAAAATTGGAAGAAATTGAACAGCTAGCAGAAGAGAAGCAAGTATGTGAAATGTACCAAAAGATTAAAGAAAAAGGAAAGGCTGGGTTTCAAGCCAGAACAAATATGTGTAGAAATAAAGAAGGGGATTGGATAGGGGAGAGTAATAAAATACTTGACAGATGGGCAGAATACTTCCACAAGTTGCTGAATCCAGAAGTAGAAGGATTAGAGCCAGAAGAACTGGTGGAAATAACTTATTATGGACCAGAGGTCTTAACATCAGAACCCACACTGGTGGAAGTGATACAAGCCATTAAGACCTTAAAAAATAATAAGACACCTGGAGAAGATCAGATCCAGGCATAACTTCTCAAATATGGTGGGGAAGCATTGTGGAAAGCAATACATAAAGTAATACTGAGTGTCTGGCAGGAGGAGAGCATGCCAATGGAGTGGAAAATGGCTATTATGTGCCCCGCTACATAACAAAGGAGATAAATTAAACTGCCAGAATTACCGAAGAATATTCCTGCTAAATACAACATATAAAGTGTTTTCCAAGATTCTAACTAGGAGGCTTACTCCCTTTGGAGACCATCAGAGTGGCTCTGGCTCTAGACGAAATAGGTCAACAACTGACCAAATATTCACATTACGCACACTACCTGAAAAATGTTATGAACATCAAATAAACATACACCAGCTTTATACCAATTTTAAACAAGCCTATGATGGTATCTCAAGAGCGGCATTGTGGAATGTGATGGAAGAGGCTGGAATACCTAAGAAGCTCATTATACTTACTATGTTGGTCCTCAGTGAAACCAACTGTAAAGTAATAATACAGGGCGGCATCTCCAGAGAAGTGGAAGTGAAGAAGGTTCTGAGACAGGGTGACAGTATCTCCTCACTGCTATTCAACCTCTGCCTAGAAAAAGTCATAAGTCAGATACAGTTAAATAGAGGAGGAGCAATTTTTAAACATTCACTGCAGTACATAGCCTACACAGATGATGTTGCATTACTCGCACGAAACACTGCTGTGCTGGCTGATGCCCATCAACAACTGGAGAGAGGTACAAGGGAACTTGGCCTGGTAGTCAATGTCAAGAATACCAAATATATGGCAATAACCAACCAGTGAAACCTACCAAATCCACAGGATAGCAAAAGGAGTTTGAAAGGGTGAGAGACTTCAAGTACCTCGGATCAAGTATAACAGAGACAAATGACATCAGCAGTGAGGTGAAAGCTAGAACAGCAGCAGGCAATAGATGCTACTTTGCCACACTATCCATACTTAACAGCTCACTTCTATCATGAAAATCAAAAATCCTCATTTACAAAACAATTATAAGACCAGTTGCTATGTTTGGTGCTGAGATGCGAACCACAGTTGCAAATGAGGAAAGGTTAGCATTTGGCAGAGAAAGGTTCTGCATAAAATATACAGCCCAATAAATGATCAAGAAGGTTGGCGCATCCATAAGAATGCAGAATTAGAACAACTTTTTGAAGAACCTGACATTGTCACAACCATTAAAATAAGAACACTGCATTGGGCAGGACATATGGCAAGATTGGAGGAAGATAGAACACGTAAGAAGATTTTTGATAGCTGGAGGCAGATGATGGAAGGGACATCCCAGAAAGAAATGGAATTGAAGAAGACATGAAAAAGCTAGGTTCAAGGATGGAGATGGAAAGCCATGGACCAGATAGAATGGCAGGATATTGTGATGAAGACCAAGGCCCTTCAAGGGCTGTGGAGCTGAGGAGTAAGTAAGTAAGATAGGATTCACAATTGGTCTAAGTGATAAGCCATCTTTGGATATTTTAGGCAGACCATGCACCTTGGATAAAATACACTCCTGGAAATTGAAATAAGAACACCGTGAATTCATTGTCCCAGGAAGGGGAAACTTTATTGACACATTCCTGGGGTCAGATACATCACATGATCACACTGACAGAACCACAGGCACATAGACACAGGCAACAGAGCATGCACAATGTCGGCACTAGTACAGTGTATATCCACCTTTCGCAGCAATGCAGGCTGCTATTCTCCCATGGAGACGATCGTAGAGATGCTGGATGTAGTCCTGTGGAACGGCTTGCCATGCCATTTCCACCTGGCGCCTCAGTTGGACCAGCGTTCGTGCTGGACATGCAGACCGCGTGAGACGACGCTTCATCCAGTCCCAAACATGCTCAATGGGGGACAGATCCGGAGATCTTGCTGGCCAGGGTAGTTGACTTACACCTTCTAGAGCACGTTGGGTGGCACGGGATACATGCGGACGTGCATTGTCCTGTTGGAACAGCAAGTTCCCTTGCCGGTCTAGGAATGGTAGAACGATGGGTTCGATGACGGTTTGGATGTACCGTGCACTATTCAGTGTCTCCTCGACGATCACCAGTGGTGTACGGCCAGTGTAGGAGATCGCTCCCCACACCATGATGCCGGGTGTTGGCCCTGTGTGCCTCGGTCGTATGCAGTCCTGATTGTGGCGCTCACCTGCACGGCGCCAAACACGCATACGACCATCATTGGCACCAAGGCAGAAGCGACTCTCATCGCTGAAGACGACACGTCTCCATTCGTCCCTCCATTCACGCCTGTCGCGACACCACTGGAGGCGGGCTGCACGATGTTGGGGCGTGAGCGGAAGACGGCCTAACGGTGTGCGGGACCGTAGCCCGGCTTCATGGAGACGGTTGCGAATGGTCCTCGCCGATACCCCAGGAGCAACAGTGTCCCTAATTTGCTGGGAAGTGGCGGTGCGGTCCCCTACGGCACTGCGTAGGATCCTACGGTCTTGGCGTGCATCCGTGCATCGCTGCGGTCCGGTCCCAGGTCGACGGGCACGTGCACCTTCCGCCGACCACTGGCGACAACATCGATGTACTGTGGAGACCTCACGCCCCACGTGTTGAGCAATTCGGCGGTACGTCCACCCGGCCTCCCGCATGCCCACTATACGCCCTCGCTCAAAGTCCGTCAACTGCACATACGGTTCACGTCCACGCTGTCGCGGCATGCTACCAGTGTTAAAGACTGCGATGGAGCTCCGTATGCCACGGCAAACTGGCTGACACTGACGGCGGCGGTGCACAAATGCTGCGCAGCTAGCGCCATTCGACGGCCAACACCGCGGGTCCTGGTGTGTCCGCTGTTCCGTGCATGTGATCATTGCTTGTACAGCCCTCTCGCAGTGTCCGGAGCAAGTATGGTGGGTCTGACACACCGGTGTCAATGTGTTCTTTTTTCCATTTCCAGGAGTGTAGTTGCTCTCAGCCTCCAACCCTCCACAGGTTCATTATAGAGGCAATAGGTTTGTAATAGCTCCCTTGTCTGCCTGCTTACTGCTGAAGCTCACATCTCATTTAAGAATCTGGTGAGTCCAATGACTGGTCACAGCCTATTAAATAAACACAAGATAATGTTTGAACACATGAGAATTGTGGCCTCTGCTTTGAACTGTTGGGAGAAGCAGTGGAAATTAAACTCCGTAATAACAACTTCAATAGAGACACCAATTATGCACTTAGCGATGCATGGAGGTGTGCACTTGATAAATAAATAGCACGCAGGAAGATTTCTTATAGTTTACCACCCAGTGTGAGTGAAGGCACTGCAAACAGTGCTGGATAGAGTACACAAACATAATCTATGGACGTAGAGGGCGCTATCTTAATAGGTGCCATCTCCATGATGTCATCAAGATGTAATCCAGCCAATCACATGGAGTCCTTTAGATACATACATAAGTAGGAAGCCTCACCAGTTTCATGGCAGTCAGACATAGCCCCTGATGGTGACAGTCACTAAAAGCTTAGGATTTTATCTGAATTTTATGCAGCAATCTTACCAAGAACTTTTTATCTGCTGCTGAGTAAAGACTAGGGGATGTGAATATAACTGGAGAGTATTAGCTTTAAATTTTAGCATTTTCAAAAAGTTCAGTTGACAATAAAAAACTTTGAGTTTTGCTGATGATATTGTGCAGCTCATGTGAAAGAGAAATGAGGAAGAGGAAATGGGTAGATCAAAAGCTAATGAGGAAGCACTGAATCAAATTCAGGAAAAAAAATTGTGACGCAATTTGACTACAAGAAGGGATCAATTGATAGGCCACATCCTGCCTGAGGCATGAAGGAATCATGAGTTGACTATGTAGGGATGATAATATAATGGGAGACCACAGGATGAATGCAGTAAGCAGTTTCTAATGCAGTAGTTATTTAGAGATGAAGGGACTTGCACTGTATAGAATAGCATGGACAGCTACATCAAACCAATCTTCAGAATGAAGACTGCCACAACAACATATATACTGTAAGGGAATCATTCAGAAAGTAAAAAATAGATTGGACAAAAAAGCATCACAACCAGTACCACAGGAATATTGTTCAACACCACATAGATTATGTTGCTATGAGTCACATGGCAAGGGAATACAGATGACTTAACACACAGTACACTAACTGTAACAATATTGAAAATCCTATTTTATCTACATTTATAAATGTTTATATGATTCTTCCGTAATTCACACAGTAATAATTCAGCATATACATGTCACTATATCACTGAATAAAATGATTTTATTCTTATAATTACAAAAATAAAACTTGACAATAGTAAGTCAACAAAGAAATGTCAAAAAGAACAAACAGAAAATGGTAAAATTAGGATAGTAGACTAAAGAACAATATACACATATTTAATTATTATCAAAAGCTGATGCTGCCCACACTGCCATGTTGTGCTACACCTACATCTATACTCCACAAGCCAGCTTACAGTTTGTGCTAGAGAGTACTTTGTGCTCCACTGTCACTTCCTTGTTTTCCTGTTCCAGTTATGGAGCGGACCTCTGTGCAGGTATCTATAACACATCCTTCAGCCTGCTGTGGTGTAAACTGCTTTAGTGCCTGGTACTTTCTGAGGGCTAATTTGCTAAGTGAGGGTGACACTGGGGTTGAGTGACCAGTCCAACTGCTGGGCTGATTTGAAGTCACTGATGTGGAGCCCCAGGTTTCCTGCCATTGTGCAGGGGTGTCTGGTGTGAGCAAATGAGTAACAGTGGGCACTCTATAGCAGTCCTTAGCATCACATGCAAGCCTATTTTAAGGTCCTTCTGGATGAAATCTTTCTGGTTTCTATAGTGGGATGCTGGTGAAGGGCATAGTTTAGAGATTTGGAACTTGAATTGTTGCAGCAAATATAGCAGTTATGGTTCAACTGGAGGCTATTGTGCTGAAAAAACTCTGACAGCGAAGTAATACCTCTCCATGGAGGATGAGGAGATTATTGTCTAAAATACCATTGACAACGGCATCATTAGAGACAGAACAGAAGCTCAGATTAGGGAAGTATGGGAAAGGAAAGCTGCCATGCCCTTTCGAATGAACCATCCTGGCATTTGTCTGAAGTGACATAGGGAAATTGCAGAAAACTTAAATCAGGACGGCTGGATGCAGGTTTGAACCAATGCGAGTCCAGTGTGCTAAGCACTGCATCACCTTGCTCGGTGTCTCCCAATACCCGTTCCCATTATTCATGCTCAGTGTTGGTTTGAAAGCAGTGCAGGGGCCCAGTAAGACCAATGGCAATGAGGTTGGCTCAAATTTCCACTCTCGATCCATAATGATGTGAGCTAGATAGCTGAAATGCGAAATTCAAGTTGTCAAAAATATTATTGGTGCTGTTTCCACTAAAATGCCACTGACTGGCATTGCCTTCACCTGGGAGTATCTGTCAATAGCTATAAATATATATTGATACCCTTTTGATGGTGGAAGCAGGCCCACAATATCTGTGTTTATGTGGGAGAAATGGCCTGTTGCTTCTGGAAATTCTCACACTGGCTTTGTATATGTCTACCAGCTTTGCACTGTTGACATGCCACGCATGTTCTTGACCACTGGCAACACTCTTTTTTAATGTGAGGTCACATGTTTTCTCTGTCATTTGGTTAGTGGTGGCTGTTTTGCTGGGATGGGTAAGGCTTTGAACACTGTGAAATACAGCTTTATGTAGCACTACAGGTACAAATGGTCTACGAGAGAGCTGAGATATATTATACCAAATAATGTCTTTGGTACCTGCTAATTGTATTTGAGTTGGTTGGCAGCTGAATTGCTTTGTAAAGCTTCTGTGCTGTTTGTCTGTGGCTTGCACTGCACAGAACTGATTGTAGTTAATTGTACAAGCGATAGCACCAGTCTTGAGAAAAAATCAGCAATTACATATTCCGCCCATCGTGTATATCTTGCATCTGTCAGTCTGCAAGATCCGGGCGATCGCAGAGGGTGGGCTTACTGGTAATTGGGAGCTCCAACGTCAGGCACGTAATGGGGTCCCTTAGGGATATGGCAGCAAGAGAGGGGAAGAAAACCAATGTGCACTCCGTGTGCATACCGGGGGGAGTCATTCCAGATGTGGAAAGGGTCCTTCCGGATGCCATGAAGGGTACAGGGTGCACCCATCTGCAGGTGGTCATTCATGTCGGCACCAATGATGTGTGTCGCTATGGATCGGAGGAAATCCTCTCTGGCTTCCAGCAGCTATCTGATTTGGTGAAGACTGCCAGTCTCGCTAGCGGGATGAAAGCAGAGCTCACCATCTGCAGCATTGTCGACAGCACTGACTGCAGACCTTTGGTACAGAGCCGAGTGGAGGGTCTGAATCAGAGGCTGAGACGGTTCTGTGACCGTGTGGGCTGCAGATTCCTCGACTTGCGCCATAGGGTGGTGGGGTTTCGGGTTCCGCTGGATAGGTCAGGAGTCCACTACACGCAGCAAGCGGCTACACGGGTAGCAGGGGTTGTGTGGCGTGGACTGGGTGGTTTTTTAGGTTAGATGGCCTCGGGCAAGTACAGAAAGGGCAGCAGCCTCAAAGGGTGTGGGGCAAAGTCAGGACATGCGGGGACCAAGCAGCAATCGGTATTGTAATTGTAAACTGTCAAAGCTGCATTGGTAAAGTACAGGAACTTCCAGCGCTGATAGAAAGCACCGAAGCTGAAATCGTTATAGGTACAGAAAGCTGGCTGAAGCCAGAGATAAATTCTGCCGAAATTTTTAAAAAGGCACAGACGGTGTTTAGAAAGGATACTTTGCATGCAACCTGTGGTGGCGTGTTTGTCGCTGTTAGTAGTAGTTTATCCTGTAGTGAAGTAGAAGTGGATAGTTCCTGTGAATTATTATGGGTGGAGGTTACACTCAACAACCAAGCTACCGTATTTACTCGAATCTAAGCCGCACTTTTTTTCCGGTTTTTGTAATTCAAAAAACCACCTGCGGCTTAGAATCGAGTGCAAAGCAAGCGGAAGTTCTGAAAAATGTTGATAGGTGCCGCCACAACTAACTTCTGCCGTCGAATATATGTAGCGCTACACAAGCGTGCTTTGTGGGCACAAAGATAAATACTGGCGCCAAAACCTCTGCATCAGTAAATAAATTTAAAAAAAGGGTAGAAGACGAGCTTTTTTTTTTCTCCGCCCCGAGTTTCGACCACTGCATTTTCATACATTATCCAACGAAGTAAATACAAATTCCGTATTGTTCATCTTCGAATGTAGCAGAATTTCAATGTACTACGAAAATCCGACTGGCAAGACTGTTAGGGATGTTTGTCAATATGGCCAACTCTACGTTCCGAGTTTTTTCCTGCCTGTGAGAAGAGATGGTTGCTAATAGGAACCTGATGAAATGTGAATCACATGCAGTATTCTCTTCACCATAAGAATAATACGAATATAAACATTTTGCCATGTATTCTTTCATGTTTGCTGCTATCTCATTTAAATCCTGTCTGCGTAATAAACTACGAAACTAGAGTGAGACAACAGCAAACGCGGAAGAATATACGTATCGTGTCATGTTTATATTCGTATTATTCTTATGCCTAATAGTGATACAGTCAGAAATGAAGCATGGCAACTGACTAGATTTTAAATGTAAGATGACTAATTTCTGTGCAAAGATTTTCCAACGGAGGAAAATTTTCGCAAAACTCTCGTTCAGAACATGTTCTATCATACGCATGTTCTATCATACGCATTTGGTTCTCGTTGATCATTATCAAAGAAAGCAGCAGTGTAAGTAACAACAAATAGCAGTCTCTTGCCATTGTTTCACTAATGAGACGATTCCTCTTTTTTTTTAAGCGGCGGTAGCGCGCACAAAAGCAAGTCAAGCCGCGAGCGGCAACAGGCCGTAAACACGCACTATCAAAATGCGACAAACAATGCATTACACAGTACAGTAATGCATTTTCAGCTTAGAGTGACGTAAACACCTATAACAAAGAAAACGGCACTTATCAGGTCAAAGCAAAATAAGCAATCGATTCAAACCAGACGAAGCATGTGAAAAAGGAAGGGTACCCGTATAAATACGGACGGAGCACCTGACGCATAGCAATGGCTACCTGGTAAAGCTTAACTGCTAAGCTTACGACTCGAACCAAACTACTGTAGCTGCATCGTCTTTCATTCGACCTAAATTGTGTCTCATATTACAATGGACCAACTTTGTTTCGATTTGGAGGTGCGGCCTTAAACTTTTCTCTCCCCTTAAATTTCGAGTCTCAAATTTCAGGTGCGGCTTAGATTCGGGAAATTTTTTTTCCCTTTATTTCGAGTCTCATTTTTCAGGTGCGGCTTAGATTCGAGTAAATACGGTAGGTTAATAGTTGGCTCCTTTTACCGACCTCCCGACTCAACAGCATTAGTGGCAGAACAACTGAGAGAAAATTTGGAATACATTTCACATAAATTTTCTCAGTATGTTGTAGTCTTAGGTGGAGATTTCAATTTACCAGATATAGACTGGGACACTCAGATGTTTAGGACGGGTGGTAGGGACAGAGCATCGAGTGACATTATACTGAGTGCAATATCCGAAAATTACCTCGAGCAATTAAACAGAGAACCGACTCGTGGAGATAACATCTTGGACCTACTGATAACAAACAGACCCGAACTTTTTGACTCTGTAAGTGCAGAACAGGGAATCAGTGATCATAAGGCCGTCGCAGCATCCCTGAATATGGAAGTTAATAGGAATATAAAAAAAGGGAGGAAGGTTTATCTGTTTAGCAAGAGTAATAGAAGGCAGATTTCAGACTACCTAACAGATCAAAATGAAAATTTCTGTTCCGCCACTGACAATGTTGAGTGTTTATGGAAAAAGTTCAAGGCAATCATAAAATGCGTTTTAGACAGGTACGTGCCGAGTAAAACTGTGAGGGACGGGAAAAACCCACCGTGGTTCAACAACAAGGTTAGGGAACTACCGCGAAAGCAAAGAGAGCTTCACTCCAAGTGTACAAGCAGCCAAAACCTCTCAGACAAACAGAAGCTAAACGAAGTCAAAGTTAGCGTAAGGAGGGCTATGCGTGAAGCGTTCAGTGACTTCGAAAGTAAAATTCTATGTACCGACTCGACAGAAAATCCTAGGAAGTTCTGGTCTTACGTTAAATCAGTAAGTGGCTCGAAACAGCATATCCAGACACTCTGGGATGATGATGGCATTGAAACAGAGGATGACACGCATAAAGCTGAAATACTAAACACCTTTTTCCAAAGCTGTTTCACAGAGGAAGACCGCACTGCAGTTCCTTCTCTAAATTCTCACACAAACGAAAAAAATGGCTGACATCAAAATAAGTGTCCAAGGAATAGAAAAGCAACTGGAATCACTCAACACAGGAAAGTCCACTGGACCTGACGGGATACCAATTCGATTCTACACAGAGTACGCCAAAGAACTTGCCCCCCTTCTAACAGCCGTGTACCGCAAGTCTCTCGAGGAGCGGAAGATTCCAAATGATTGGAAAAGAGCACAGGTAGTCCCAGTCTTCAAGAAGTGTCATCGAGCAGATGCGCAAAACTATAGACCTATATCTCTGACGTCAATCTGTTGTAGAATTTTAGAACATGTTTCTTTATTCGCGTATCATGTCGTTTTTGGAAACCCAGAATCTACTCTGTAGGAATCAACATGGATTCCGGAAACAGCGATCGTGTGAGACCCAAATCGCTTTATTTGTTCATGAGACCCAGAAAATATTAGATACAGGCTCCCAGGTAGATGCTATTTTCCTTGACTTCCGGAAGGCGTTCGATACAGTTCCGCACTGTCGCCTGATAAACAAAGTAAAAGCCTACGGAATATCAGACCAGCTGTGTGGCTGGATTGAAGAGTTTTTAGCTTTTCACGATATATATAAATGACCTAGTAGATAGTGTGGGAAGCTCCATGCGGCTTTTCACAGATGATGCTGTAGTATACAGAGAAGTTGCAGCATTAGAAAATTATAGCGAAATGCAGGAAGATCTGCAGCGGATAGGCACTTGGTGCAGGGAGTGGCAACTGACCCTTAACATAGAAAAATGTAACGTATTGTGAATACATAGAAAGAAGGATCCTTTATTGTATAATTATATGATAGTGGAACAAACACTGGTAGCAGCTACTTCTATAAAATATCTGGGTGTGTGTGTGTGTGTGTGTTTGTGGTTTGCGGGCGCTAAACAGCGGGGTCATCAGCGCCCAAACGCATAAAAACAGGAACACATGCAGGGAAGGGACGAAGACGAACAACGAACAAGGGGGACAGCTAAAAGACACAGACCTGCCGCAGTTCCAAATCCTAACATATAGAGGCAAAACAAGAGGAGAAGGAGTGCACTAAAAAAGGAAAGGAAACACAAGGAAGGGAGGACAGAAACCGAAGGGAAACAAGGAGGTATTCGTGACTGGCGGACCTCTTACCTAAAATCTGGGTGAGCCAGTCATCCAGCAGCACATTAAAACCCTCTCCCTAAAATCCGTGGCAACAAATTGGACAGCACACAAAACCGTAAAACCTTAACCACAGACGTTGCGTCGTCTTTCAAAATAGAGGGCAAATCCGGTGGCAAAGAAACCACCGCCCGCTGGTCAGAGAATAAAAGACAGTCAAGTAAAATGTGGCGGACAGTAATCTGGACGCCACAAGCAGTGCAGAGGGGGGGATCCTCCCGCCGAAGTAAAAAACCATGGGTGAAGGGACTGTGCCCGATGCGGAGGCGAGTGAGGAGAACCTCATCCCGCCTGCGTGACTGGTAGGACGTACGCCATGGCCGCGTGGTGGCCTTGACCAGACGCAGCTTATTTTCACCGACTGCCAGCCACTCCTCTTCCCACTGACGCATAACGCGAAAACGCAGGAGGGAGGTAACAGCATGTAGGGGGACGGCACATGCAACAACGTGAGGGAGGGAACACGCATCTTTGGCAGCCACATCCGCCAGTTCGTTGCCCCTAATACCCACGTGCCCCGGCACCCAGCAGAAGGAAACCTCCTTCCCCTGCCGTTGCAGGTGGAGTAGGGCATCATGGATGTTCTGGACGACCGTATCCGCTGGGTACAAGTGTTGCATGGTCTGAATGGCACTCAGGGAGTCAGAACAGATGAGGAACTTACGACCGGGAACACATCTCATCTGCTCCAATGCCCGCAAGATCGCAAACAATTCGGCATCAAAGATGGTAAACGCCGCAGGAAGCCGTAACTTGACGACTCGATCAGGGAAAACAACAGCACAACCAACAAAGTCCCCCTGTTTAGAGCCATCCGTAAAGACTGGTACATGGTCGGGATGCTGGTTTAAAATATCATAAAATAAGGAGGTAAAAACAAACGCAGGAGTGCAGCTCCTCCGGTACTCTGACAAGTCTAAAAGGACGCTGGGCCTCTGGAGCAACCAGGGAGGCAGGCGAGTAAAACCTAGTCGTTGGGGGGGCACACGCTCCACACCAAGGGACTCAAGCAAATGTTTGGCACGAATCCCAAATGGTCTCGTTGCCCTGGGACGACAGGAAAAGAGACGTTCCAGAGGCGGTCGGGCAACGGTAGGGTACGCAGGGGAGGTAGGACAGGCAAGGAATTGACACACCCGTCGCACCATGAGGAGTTTCCGCCGGATGGCGAGCGGCGGTTCCCCTGCCTCAGCACACAGGCTGGGGATGGGACTGGTACGGAAGGCACCAGTGGCCAGCCTGATACCCTCATGGTGTACTGCGTCAAGGATCTTCAGATACGAAGGCCTTGCTGACCCATACACGGTGCAACCATAGTCAAGACGCGATCGGACGAAAGCCCTATAAAACTGCAGCAGACGCGCCCGATCTGCTCCCCAGGACCGATGGCTCAGGCACTTCAAAATATTCAGTGCCTTCAGGGCCCGCACCTTGAGGTCTTTAAGGTGAGGCAACCACGACAACTTGGAATCAAAAATGAGGCCCAGGAACCGCACAGTGTCGCTAAAAGGAAGAATGGTGTCCCTCAGACGCAGTGCAGGGGAGGTAAAAAGACGTCGAGAACGATTAAAATGAACACACACACATTTGTCTGCAGAAAAGGTAAAACCCGTCTTCGCAGTCCATGTCTCTAATCGCTGTATCGTAAGCTGCAACTGCCGACTAGCAGTGACAAGACTGGAGGAAGAACAGAAAACAGCAAAATCGTCCACAAACAACGAGCATTGGGCAGGACTCCGGATAGTGGACGTGATACTGTTAATGGCGACGGCAAAGAGGGTGACACTTAAAACGCTTCCCTGAGGAACACCATTCTCCTGCACATACAAATCAGATAGCACATTACCAACCCTATATCGAAAGAGGCGGTGGGAAAGAAAGGACCGAATGAAGATCGGGAGACGGCCACGAAAACCCCACTCGTGGAGTTGATTGAGGATATGGCGGCGCCAAGTAGTGTCATACGCCTTATGAATGTCAAAGAAGACACCGAGACAATGCTGGTTACGTAGGAAGGCCTGCTGGATGGCCGCCTCAAGCAGGGTCAAGTTGTCTATAGTTGAACGATATCTCCGAAAGCCACACTGCGAGGGGCTAAGGAGCTGCCTGGTTTCGAGCAGCCAAACCAGGCGACGGTTGACCATGCGTTCTAACGTCTTCCCGACACAGCTCGTCAAAGCAATACTGCGATAACTACTGGGATGCGTTCGGTCCTTCCCCGGTTTCAGGAGGGGGATCAAAATCGCCTCTCTCCACGAGTCAGGGTACGTGCCAGATAACCAAATCATATTAAAAAAATTCAGGAGAACTTCCTTGGAAGGCAGTAACAAGTGCTTCAGCATGCTGTACCGGATTTGATCATGGCCAGGCGCTGTATCATGAGCCTCAGACAGCGCCGAATCCAGTTCCCACATTGTGAAGGGGCAGTTGTAGGGCTCAGAATTTGGAGACCGGAAGTCCAAGTGACCCCTCTCGATGGCAGTGCGGTAGCGGCAGAAATCTGGATCACAGTGAATAGTGGCGGTAGATGCCGCAAAATGCATGGCCAGTGTCTGGGCAATGTCTCTCGGCGCCGTGAGAAGACTTCCCTGATGCAGCAATGCCGTGACAGGTAGCTGGCTGCGTTTCCCGGAAATCCTCCTGATGGCTTCCCATACTTTTGTAGAACTAGTGGAGCGGGAGATGGAGTGCAGGAACGATTGCCATGACCGTCGTTTGCTCTCTTTAATCACTCGCCGCGCCTTGGCCCTTGCCACCCGAAAGGCCGCAAGATTGTCAGCGGAGGGACGGCACTTGAAGCGGCGCAAAGCTGCACGGCGGGCTCGGATAGCTGAGCGGCACTCAGTGGTCCACCAAGGCACAGGACGCCTCTTGGGATGACCGGACGATCGTGGGATTGATAAGTCAGCAGCATGGGAGATCACGGCTGTAACATGGTCTACCCATTCGTGGATGCTGGCACGGTGTTCCAAAACAGCCAGTCGGCCGAAAAGTGTCCAGTCAGCTCTGCAGAGGTGCCACCTGGGCGGCACTGGTAATACCACAGCCTCATCCAGGAGGCGAATCCAAAGGGGGAAGTGGTCACTAGAATGGAGGTCTGCAGCAACCTCCCACAGAGCAGAATCGGCGAGTGCTGGAGAGCAAAAGGAAAGGTCAATAGCTGATGACGACCCAGAAGCAGTACAGAAATGAGTGGGAGCACCAGAGTTCAGGAGGCACAGTTCTTCAGACATCATGAGGTTTTCCAGAAGGCGACCCCTGGGGCAAGTAGTCGAAGAGCCCCATAAGACATTATGAGCATTGAAGTCCCCCAGAAGAAGAAATGGGCGGGGGAGTTGGCTAATAAGGTCTGTGAGAGCCTCAGAGTCTATCGCAACCTGAGGTGGTAAATAAAGGGAACAGACCGTGAGCCTCCGACCCACGAGAAGGTCAACTGCAACTGCTTGCAAGTCTGTAACGAGAGGGAGCTCAGATGAGGGGTGCATGTCACGGACAAAAACCGCAACACCACCTTTCGCCCTTTCCCCCGTCAGATCATCTTTCCGATATACGGTATAGCCCCGTAAAGAAGGAGCATCAGTGGCCCGAAAATGTGTCTCTTGGAGACATAAGCACAAAGGGCACTCTCGTACAAGGAGTTGTAATTCGGCCACATGCGTCCTGAACCCATTCAGGTTCCACTGTAATATGGGAGCCAGTGATCAGGGTGGTTGAACTTTCACCCTGCCTCTGTGTTTTGGAGGAGAGCCCGTACTGGCCGGAGATTTATTCCTGGGGCGAGAAGATCGCCCCCGGTCGACATCAATGTCCATCAGCTCCGATGACGACCCACGGGAAATGTCAGACAGTACGATGGCCTCGTCATCGGACCGACCCTGACCAGTCTCCGCAGGTGGCAAAACCTTCACCTTCGGCGTCTTTGTCTTGGGGGGCTGAGAAGGCAGAGCTTTGGCAGCAGGTGGAGCTGTAACCGCCTTGGCAGAAGGCGCCATATGGGAAGAGGCAGGAAGTACTCCGATGTCAGCAACCACAGCCTTGTCCGACGTTGCGGGGAGAGCCACAGGTTGCAAAACAACCGCAGCAGCACAAGTGCACTGGCAAACGCAGGTATTAGTGCTAACACTAGCAACCTCCGTTTGCGTAGCAACAGTGGCCATTTGTACCGGTTTTTTCAGAGCGGAAGCGAAAGATGTCGTAAACACAGGAGGTTGCATGGCCTTAAAGAGCTTCTTAGCCTCACCATAGGGGATGCGCTTAGATGTTTTGATCTCCTGGATCTTACGTTCGTCGAGGTAGATGGGGCAGACCCGGCTCCAGACAGGGTGACTCCCAGAGCAATTCACGCACTTCACAGGCGATGAACAATCGGCTCCTTCATGGGCAGGCTGACCACATTTACCACAAGTGGCTATCCCATTGCACCCCAACGTAGTATGCCCAAAGCGCTGACATTTAAAACAGCGCATTGGGTTGGGGAAATATGGCCGTACTGGCAAACGTAAGAAACCCGCTTTAACATGCTCCGGGAGTCTCGGGCAATTGAACGTGAGAATAAACGAGTCGGATTTGACTAGGTCACCATCGACTCGTTTCATAATATGCTGCACATCGACAATACCTTCGTCAGCCCACTCAGATTTCAACTCGTCCTTGGGGATATCCACCAAGTCCCTACATGTCACAACACCCTTACTATAGTTCAAAGTGGAGTGGAGCTCGGTCTCGATAGCGTACTCTCCGAGACAGGTTGCTTTCCTAAGAGAAGTGACTTGACGGGAACTAGAAGTTTCAACTAACAGAGTCCCATTGCGCAGACGCTTCACAGATTTCAGTGTTCCTGCAATTCCCTCAAGACCCTTGTGGATGTAAAAGGGTGAAACTCTCTCAAAGCTACCTTCCTTCCGTTTAACAATCAAAAACACATTCTGGATATCAGCATGTGCTCTGTTACGACAGTCTGATAAATCTCTAGTAACACCAGGCGCTGGAGGACTCCCAGCACGAAGTCGCTTTTTCGATTGGGTGTGTTTTCCTACCAGTGGCCCACCCAATCCACTGGTAGGGGGAAACGTAGAGGGCGAAGGGTCCATTGTGGTCCCACGAGCAGCTAGGGAACGAAAGGTCCGCTCAGACAGAGCCCCGCGTGCCTGAGTAAGCCTTATACAACTGGGGTGCGGCAGGTGCCCCAGAGGTTGCCCGCTTGCGACTGTTCCACCCCAACAGCCATGCATCTCATAGGCGCGGAGCACACCGGAAGATTGAGGGGTTTTTATAGAGGTTGTCCTTCCTCGCAATCCAGGCGGTCAAGCCAAGATTACCATTCCCCGCAGCACACAACATTCCACCGCCGCGCCATACGGTGGTCGCTGAAGCATGTCCGGGGGTTACGGAGACAGGAGACTGGCGGCGCTGACCAGTCCCCAGCTCAGGACCCCGGGGTCGCCAAGCCCGTACTCAGCAATTGAATGCTGAGCCCCTGGGGGGAAAATATCTGGGAGTATGCATACAGAATATTTTGAAGTAGAATGATCATATAAAATTAATTGTTGGTAAGGCGGGTGCCAGGTTGAGATTGATTGGGAGAGTCCTTAGAAAATGTAGTCCATCAACAAAGGAGGTGGCTTACAAAACTTGGGTTGACGGAGGAGATAGAGAAGATCCAAAGAAGAGTGGCGCATTTCGTCACAGGGTTATTTGGTAAGCGTGATAGCGTTACGGAGATGTTTAGCAAACTCAAGTGGCAGACTCTGCAAGAGAGGCGCTCTGCATCGCGGTGTAGCTTGCTCGCCAGGTTTCGAGAGGGTGCGTTTCTGGATGAGGTATCGAATATATAGCTTCCTCCCACTTATACCTCCCGAGGAGATCACGAATGTAAAATTAGAGAGATTCGAGTGCGCACGGAGGTTTTCAGACAGTCGTTCTTCCCGTGAACCATACGCGTCTGGAACAGAAAAGGGAGGTAATGACAGTGGCACGTAAAGTGCCCTCCGCCACACACCGTTGGGTGGCTTGCGGAGTATAAATGTAGATGTAGATGAATTTTCCAATGAACTAATACTGGCAAAACTGTCATGGAGAACAAAGCTCCTTCAGTCTCTTAAAAGTGAATGTAATTGGGTTATGTCTGGTTGGTTTGTGGGATTAAAGGGACCCCACAAACTAGACTACAATGGTCTGGTTTCAGCATAAGGATGGAGAAAAAATCTAAAACACTTCTCAGCATATTGATGGGGAGCCACACTGACAGCATTCTGGCTAGCATCTACCACCACAGCTAATGGTACACTATGTACAGGGGACACAAGAGAACTGTTTTTCTGGCTTTTACCTTTTCAAAGGTGTGTTGCACCTCTGACATCCATGGTAGTGGACATCAGCCCATGGTGTTGTTACCTGCCAGTGCTGCTGTCAGCCGTGCCTATGTCTCCACTGCTCCCAGCAGGAGTTTGTGGTAGAAGTTAATTATTCACAGGAATCTTCTTAACTGCTGAAAATCTGTTGGATGTGGGATGTTTTTAAGGACCTTTATCTTATTTTATGGTGGACAAATACTGATCACAGAAACTGTATGGCCAAGGAAAGTTACTTGGTTTTGTAACTGAACACATTTTGTTTCATTTACTATCAAACTGTATTTTTGTATCATGTCAGACATTGCATTAAGGTGTTTCTCATGTCATGCTGCTGTATGAAAACTACCAAAATATCATCTATATACACAAAACAAAAATAAATTTCCCATAGCACCTCATCTACAAAATGCTGCTATGACTGGGCAGCATTTTTTTTTATTTTATTTTATTTTATTTTATTTTATTTTATTTTTTTTTACACCAAAAGAGTCATTATCACTGAAGTCTTGAGAATGTCTTCTTCTGCTACAAGAAATTGGTTATTAGCACTTTTACAGTCAGTCACACTAACAAATCGTAGCACTGGCTAATACATTCATGGAAACCCTTACATTAGGGCCTGGATGGCAGTCAGAGACATCTTGTCTTCTTCTTCTTCTTCTTTAGATATACTGGTGCTGCCCATGTCATATGTATGATACCTGTTTGTAACATTTCCTCAAATTCTGCTTCTGCCATGAAAAAAGTATTGGGTGCCAATCTCAGTGGCCATTGAAGGACCGGTTAGCCATGTGTTGTCTTAATATGGCACACTGTGTGTTGTCTTAATATGGCACACTGTAGTGTGCAATACTTAATCGAAGTGGCTGATAACTTCCTGTCTGACCTCTGGTATAACAAAATTACAGAGTGAAATGATGTTATCTGTACGACTTTTGCTCTCATTACCTGTGACCATCTCACAGCCCATCTTGACTTATACCATATGGAGATTTATTCAAGTCCTCAGTGTTGAATTAAATCTGTATCCAATGCTGGCTCAATAATATTTGTTAGTATGAACCTCCATTTGGACTTCTGACTGAAACCCAGATCAACTGTTGCTATACATTCGCCATATGTTGTTGCAGTAAAGTGGTAAGGTGAGCCCATTGGTGCACTTTCGTTCTGTCTATATATTTGCATATTTACATCTCAACCTAAGCCAATAATGTAGCAATGGTTTGCTTGCACAATAATGTAAACAAAAATGGATGATTCAGTGCGTGAGTGACCACGGTCGATTTATCACTGATAATTGCAGCAAGTTTGAGTGCTGTGTTTTGGTTAGTTTTGGTTATGACATTGACAGTGCTTTCAGAAAAAAATAATGGCTCCTTTGTTTATGAGCTGGCACTTTTGTGAAACAGTGTGACTTTCAATACCTACTGAAAGCCATGTATGTTGTTTGTGAATGCGCATGGAGATGTGCAGGTTGTGGCCTGACCACTAAAATGCCTGCGGTAACAGCACATAGGGTAATTTTGTTTCCCTTGTGCCGTATGGCCATCAGTTCTGAGTTCTGTTCTGCTGGTGGAATGAGTGACTATCTTTTTTAATTTGACTGGTGCAGGTCCATTTGTTTACTGTCAGTGTTCATTTGACATTTCAGATTTTGGAGCTGTTCATTAATGTTTGTTTGCTGTTCATGTCATACAGCAGCAGTCTTACCCAAGCTGACATTGTTAATTGCTTGAGTCACCGCCAGTGTGTTTGCCTGTTCCATCATAGCATGAACTTTGTTTGATACTGATACTAAAGACTTAATATCACTTTTCTGACATACTGCCACAGCTATTTTGTGTTAGCCAAAAATGATGCAGCATTGCATCCGACATTGCTTCTTCCTTGATGATCTTTCTTAGGTGATGCCATATTTCTGACAGTGTTGTATCACTGACATGTTTGAACAGGAATACTTGTTGCATGTGTTGGTTTACTAATTTACACATTTGGCTGAAAAAGGTGTCCCTCAAGTGGAGATATTGCTGTTGGAAGGGTGGTTTAAGTATAATGTCTGAAACCACTGTGACTGCTTGGGCATCTAAGACGTTAACTGCCACAATATCACTAATAACATCTTTTGCATGAATGGCATGTCTAACATTGCAAACCACAGTTCTGTTTCCTCTGGTAAGAATTTCAGAATTTGTACTTCTACTCACAGTATGGGAACTACACTGGCTTTGGTGGGCAAATTGTTTATCATATTTGTAGTCTGTCTTGTCGTTTGTGGGAATAACTAAATATAATTGAGTGTTTCAGTTTGAGTTTGGAGATCACTAATTTCCTTTTGCAGATCTTCTTGCAGTCTTAAAACTGTCTTTCCATTTGAACCCATTTGAAGACATGGCATGAATTCGCTGTTTGACTTTGTACATTACCTGGGGTTTCTGTGTCACTTTGTATTCCGTGGGTTACCAACTTATGGTATTCTTCCATACTACATGCATTTATTATTTAGTAAGACACATGTAACTGAATATGCTTGTTTTATTCTTACTATTACAAAAAAGAAAAGAAGAAGATTTACATATTTAATCATTATCCAAAGTCATTGCTCCCCACATGTTCTATCCGTTCTAAGTTAATTGAGATTAATAGTTAATGCATGAGTATCAGTGGTAGTTAAAATAAACCAAGCACATGTTAAGAATTGGTGCATAATGTTCTATTGAGAGGTAACAAATATTCAAAAGAACAGTGTTATAGTTTATCTGTTTTTGCTGCCAAATTGAAAACTGCTTATCTGTATAATGAATTTGTGGAAAAGTAACTGTGATTGCTTTGTAGATCTCAAATCAGTTTTAATGAAGTCTCATTTAAAAAAATGAAATGTTTGTTTACTTTTGTTCACCTCACACACCTGACTGTAAAATGACATACTGATGTATTCTTCAATTTATTTATTTATTCAAGAAAAGTAATTGTCCTACCTGTTTCTTTCTTTTCCAGCTGCTGAGGGTCCCATATCTTGGACAGCAGTCCCTGTCTGGTTTGTTTAGGAGCCAGCTCAAGACCCTCCCACCAATGAGCTTCTCGATTGGCACTGCGTCCAGTCTCAAGGCAGTCTGGAACTGCCATCCTCTACACAGGTGTTGTTCAGTACTAGAAATATGTATTTTAACATCACAAAAATACCAGAACAGTTCTTACTCGTCCAGAGTGCAACTGAAATATTTGTATTGTGGGTTGATAAAATGTTTGTTTAAGTTGCAACACAAACTAATGGACTCAGTTCCTTTCCTACTCATTTAAAATATATAAAAAGATGCCTGTAGCAGTTTCTTCATGGGATAAACCTACCACTCCTTCAAATCGCTGATTAGTAATTTCACTCTAAGATCTAAAAAGAAGAACAATTTTGTGTAGCTATGCCTTTAGAAATAGTATTTAGGAGCACCTTCAAATTGTATGAAGTACGAAACATGCCTGCAGAATACAACTTAAAAATGTAAACAAAAGAAAACTTTAAAAATAGAGAACAAGATAGCTGTTTCAGTTCAATTTCATATAAATACATCTACAGCACTGTATACTTTTTTCCCAGAAATGTACACAAATATTAGTCAGATAAAAATTATAATTCGGAATTATTCTCAAACACAAAAATCTCTTAATAAGAAAAGTTTGACATATATTTTTCTTAAATTATATAATGCTTTCATGTGTGCATTTGCATGCAAACAGAAGGTTCACTAATATCTGCTGTTCACACCTATTATATCTTACAGCAACAGTACCACAATATAAAGCACAAAATTAATTTTCATGTAGATTTTACCTCTATACCTGGTGCTGAGATTTGAATTCTGTATTTAGGTGTAAATGTCTTTAACTAGCTAAAAGAAATGAGAATCACTGCAAGTACAAAATAAAATTAAAAACATCTCTTATTGGCCACTTCTTCGGCAAAATATCTGATTCACTTAGGTTCAAAGTCTGAAAATACCTGATATCAAAATTACAAGAAATGATGTTAATTGTAAATATGCTTCTATAGTCTTACAACACATAGGTGACTTACATACCTTGATGATTGTCTAAGAACTCGTGTAAATGCTAAGTAGGCAGTATTAGATGAAAAATAGCTATTTGGTACATACTTGAAGAAGTAGCAGCCTGATTCATAGTAGAGTCATTGTATTATGTTAATTCAGTGTAGCACTTTACTGTTATATGAACAAATCACACAGAATTAATTATGATGGATGCATCTGTCTGTTTATGTAGACCTTAGCTGTTCTATATCAGTGAAGATTCATCTTCATGGTGGGATTTACAGTAGTGATGAATAAATAAATGAACAAACCATGTAGAAATGTTTTCTCCTGTTTCATAATTTTATTACACCTGCCTTGCATTATTATTGGTGAGAGCAGTTGTATTCTTATTTTGCAGTGACCTATGCAGTTAGTAACACATCTCTTGACACCACAACCTGTGTAAAAGTAGGAACACATTAATACTGCACTGTTTAGTTTAGTTTATCTTGTATCCAACTGTGATTTGGATTCTCTGCTGTGCAACAGTAACACCATTGAGTCTGAGGTATTGAGGTTAGTAAGTAATGACAGCCCTTCATGGCTCCCCAGACAGCACAAGCAGGGAGTACAATGCACTTATGCTCTGATGGAGTTCTGCCCTTAAATATGTGCTCACAGTCATATACAGCCATTTGCCTGTTATCTCTTGAAGCCTTTAGACAGCATCATTACACTTCTTATACATTTTTGCTCTTCAGTATTCATTCTGGGCTGATTTTGTACACTTACAATATCATTGCTGTGATTTGACTCTTTTTCTAGTCAGCCACTCATTACAGGAACTTATGAAGAAACATCGCCAACTCGACCTCATATTTTAAGGACAAAATAGCACATTTGCAAGATATCAGCCCCAGCAGTTGATGTCGAATGAAAATTTGGGCCATACTTTTGAAAGTACCCAGTTATGACCTTCTGAAAATATGGATTTTAAACTCTGCATGCACCAGCTGCTTGTCACTCATTTGTCCCAATTGGAGCTGCCTAAGGTATGAATGCGAAATACTGTATAGCAGAGTGAGTCAGATGTTCATGTTCATAAGGTTGATGAACAAACACACAATAATGCTTTGTTCATGGTGTCAAAGTACATGGTTTGTAATGTGTAGTTGTTGCCAGAGACCTCTTTGCTTTGATTACTTTTATGTTTCAATTCACAAATGCAGTGCAAATTAGTGAAATTAATTAGTTTGTCATTAAAGAAGTAGCATAGCACTATTTAATTGTTAACATTACTGTTGTGTGTTATTTTATTTGGTTGGAACAGCTGGCAATGTTAAACTGAAGTACATCTGCAGGAGTTTCACTATTTTTCAGTGTGATTGGAATGATTAAATAGTAAATTGAAAATCATTAACTCCATCTCATAATAATTCTTCAGTTGCTTTGATTTATTCATTTTGCCTTTCAGGTATAATCGAACACATACATGTGTCAGACTAACAGTAGGTACTCTTTTAATGTAAAACAATGAGTTCTTGAACAAAATTTCAAAACAATCAGCAGAAATGATGCCCTTCCACCTCCTTGACCCTTGCCATCAACATCCCGCAAATAGGAGGGCTCCGATTGTCACTCTACTGTGCAGCTCATTACAATTAGGCATTAGGTGGCTGCAGCAGAGTGGAAGTTTAGTTATTTGCATGTTCCAAGGAGCATAACTGCATTTTCTCACTATGATGTGGAATGAATCAGTTTTACAATTACAGTAAATTTTCTCAGTGAAAAATATGGTAACTTACAGAATATTTACATGATGATTGCATTTTGCATACAGTGATTTATAGTTAACCATTTCCATCTCTAAAATGTGATTTCCAGTTAAGGTTATTTTCAATATAATCACCTAGAAATTCATTTAATATGCTATTTCATTTATTGCTATAGCCTTATACATGATTTCTAATAATGTAGTCAGGCCTTGAACAGTGCTGAATTGCATGTATTGTGTTTTATCTAAGTTCAATGACAGTCCATTTGCAGAGAAACAGTTATTATTTTCAAGAAAAAATTATTTAAATTTTCAAGTGTTTGAGGTTTTCCATTTGGTTTGATTACTGTATGTGCATTATCAGCAAAAAGCACTATGAGTGTGGTGCGTCTCCACAAAAGCAGTACACAGTGACTTCAGAGGATGCCACACAGAGGGCAGTCTCAGTGTGGTGTTGCATGTAGTATTGCCAGTTGCCTTCTAGATGGCGTACAGACCAGGAACTACTTTATGCTCCCATTACAAAACATTCAAATAGCCCATTCTTCCACCAATATTTACTTCTGTCACCACGGAGCACACTGAAACCCTAAACTATTTGATGTATCCACCACATTGACCACAGTTGTACATTCATAAACTAAGTGCAAGATTTAAGTGAATGCATGCTAACACTTTGCCAGTTGCCTAAAGTTGACAACAGTTATTGGACAAACTGCCTATTGGCTTCTGTCTCGGGTTCTTCGGCCGACATTCATCTAATGATTTTTCTGACGTTTTGCCAGCACGAGTGGCTGGCATTGTCAAAGCTTCACCCTCCATTGCCGGTGGTGAACTGGAGCCAAGCTCGCAGCCGCAGACTATATGTACCTGGCGCGCCAACGTCCGAGGGTTTCTCCGCGGTCATTTCCGGTGCGGTTCTCCTCTTGCTACCTGCGACGGTCGTTCGCTGCAGTACGGGAAGCCAGGATCCGTTTACCTTAAGGCTTTCCTCTTTCTTGTTCAAACTGTTCGCATGTTTTTGTATTTCTACAGCTTCTCTGAACAAGCGCATGTGATAGTGGTTCTCTACAGCCAGAACTTCCGTGTCGGCGAATTTTATTACGTGGTTGGTCTCATTCAGTGCGTTTTCTGCCACGGCCGATTTCTCCACCTGCCCCAACCTGCAATGTCGCTTATGCTCCTTGATCCTGGTGTTAATGGATCGTCCAGTCATTCCGACATAAACTTTTCCGCATGTGCATGGTATGCGGTATATTCCCGACATTGCAAGTGGATCTCTTTTCTCCTTCGCCGATCTAAGACACTCTTTGATCTTCCTTGTCGGTTTGAAAATCGTCTTTACACCATGTTTGCGCAATATACGGCCGATTCTGCCTGTCACTCTGGGAATGTATGGCATAAAGGCCGTACCTGACATTTCTTTTTCTGGTTCCTTACTTCGCCGAGTGTTTGGCTCAGTTACACTTCTAATATAATTTGCGGAGTACCCATTGCTCCTCAGGACAGTTTCCAGGAGTTGCATTTCTCGTTTGAGGTGTTGCGGCTCACATATTCGTCCTGCTCTCGTTACGAGCGTACTAATCATGCCTCTTTTCTGGCTCGGGTGGTGGTTTGACAGTTTGTGCAGGTATCGGTCCGTGTGAGTTGGTTTTCGATACACGCTGTGTCCAGGTTTTCGCCGTCCCTTGTGACCAGCACATCTAGAAATGGCAGTTTCTTGTCCTTTTCTACTTCCATGGTAAATGTTATGTTGGCATGGAGGCTGTTCAAGTGTCTTAGGAAGTCACCGAGCTGTTCTTCACCATGGCTCCACACCACGAAAGTATCATCGATGCACCTGTACCACACCTTAGGCGTGGAAGGCGACGCCATGGGTAGTCCTCTCAGTCCAGTGGTGGCCAACTTCTTCATGGAACAATTCAAAGCACAGGCACTGGACTCGGTGACTTGCAAACCTAAGGTGTGGTACAGGTAGGTCGATGATACTTTCGTGGTGTGGAGCCATGGTGAAGAAAAGCTCGGTGACTTCCTAAAACGCTTGAACAGCCTCCATGCCAACATAACATTTACCATGGAAGTAGAAAAGGACAAGAAACTGCCATTTCTAGATGTGCTGGTCACAAGGGACGGCGAAAACCTGGGACACAGCGTGTATCGAAAACCGACTCACACGGCCCGATACCTGCACAAACTGTCAAACCACCACCCGAGCCAGAAAAGAGGCATGATTAATACGCTCGTAACGAGAGCAGGACGAATATGTGAGCCGCAACACCTCAAACGAGAAATGCAACTCCTGGAAACTGTCCTGAGGAGCAATGGGTACTCCGCAAATTATATTAGAAGTGTAACTGAGCCAAACACTCGGCGAAGTAAGGAACCAGAAAAAGAAATGTCGGGTACGGCCTTTATGCCATACATTCCCAGAGTGACAGGCAGAATCGGCCGTATATTGCGCAAACATGGCGTAAAGACGATTTTCAAACCGACAAGGAAGATCAAAGAGTGTCTTAGATCGGCGAAGGAGAAAAGAGACCCACTTGCAATGTCGGGAATATACCGCATACCATGCACATGCGGAAAAGTTTATGTCGGAATGACTGGACGAACCATTAACACCAGGATCAAGGAGCATAAGCGACATTGCAGGTTGGGGCAGGTGGAGAAATCGGCCGTGGCAGAACACGCACTGAATGAGACTGACCACATAATAAAATTCGCCGACACGGAAGTTCTGGCTGTAGAGAACCACTATCACACGCGCTTGTTCAGAGAAGCTGTAGAAATACAAAAACACGCGAACAGTTTGAACAAGAAAGAGGAAAGCCTTAAGGTAAACGGATCCTGGCTTCCCGTACTGCAGCGAACGACCGTCGCAGGTAGCAAGAGGAGAACCGCACCGGAAATGACCGTGGAGAAGCCCTCGGACGTCAGCGTGCCAGGTACATATAGTCTGCGGCCGCGAGCTCGGCTCCAGTTCACCACCGGCAATGGAAGGTGAAGCTTTGAGTTTGTCAACAAGTGGCTACGAAAGCCTCAACAATTTTGAGTTATTGGACAGTTCTCATCTGCAGACATCAATCAATAACTAGTCCAATTATTTACCTACTGAGAGATGGAACTTATAAATTCTCTAACTGCAGCCCATACAGAACTACAATTAGATTAGTTAGACATCTTTTACTATATCAGATTATATTAGTTTTAGAACTTATATGTAAATGCCATGCCTTCTTAATGAACCAAAAACTGAGTATAATTTGAAGTGCATTGTTTTAATAAATGATTGTTCTTGTTTTTCATGTGTTGCCCTAGTTATTCTGTTTTAGATATATTGCCTGTGATGTGACAAGTGTGCATGTAGGCCACTTTTGTATAGCTACAGAACTCTGTAGCTGGGTGCTCACTTCATGCTACATTTATGTTGGGCACCTAGGTTGTAGGTGAATGCAACAGTTTGCTTCTTGGATATGATGACAGATGATTTATATATAACAAGAACAAGGGTGGCTCAATACAGATCTCTGTGGCACACCTGTAATGATTATTCACATTCTGAAGATGCTGTATCACTGTGTACACTGCTTGGGTTTATTGATGCGACATTTTTCATACTTTTGGACAGGTAGCATAAAAACCAGTTACCAGCAGGATCTCCAATACCATAATATTTCAGCTCCCTCTAATGCCATAATTCTTTTGACAAGTTAAAGAAAATACTAATCGACAGTATTTTCTGTAGGCTAGGTTGTAGATTGGAGAATGGTATGTTCTGTGCAGAGACCCTTTTGAAATCTAAATTGTGACTAATTATCTTACTATGAATGATGTATGTTATGGTTCTTGCATACATAATTTTTTCCAATATCCTTCAGGAGAAGGTCAGTAAGGACATTGTTGAGTAATTGCATTTTATTACCTTTCTTTTACAGGGGTCTGACAAGAGCATATTTCATCCCATCTGGAAATATAATGTGTGACAATGATGCACCACATATGTGACTGAATATATTGCACATAAATGAAGAACAGGACTTTCAAATTTTACTTGAGATAATATTAACTCCTAGAAAGTGCTTGCTTTTGAAGAAGTTAATTACATTCTTAAGAGTGTGGAGTAATCGTGATTTGACTGTATGTATTCTGTTGCATTATCCCTTGAATCATTCATACCAATTTTCTGAACAACTTCCTGGAAGTGATAATGAAATAAAATGGCTTTCTGATGCCTATCATTTATTATTTAGTTGGTTCCTTGGTTTCTCTCTTCACTATTGCCTTGACAGATTTAATTTTATTACATGAATTATTATTTCAGAAATTATATTGAGGTTTTTAAATCACTTTGCTCAAGATAGTACAGGGTTCCTTGTAGCATGAAACCAGTGCTGCTTCTCTGTTTGTCCTAACCAATTCACACAATTTCCTTTTCCTTGATCACGACATTTTGATTTCTTGTGACATCCAATGTTTCTTTTATTTCTTATTAGTGCCCTACTTCATAGTTTTCTTGGGAAAACAGCTGTTAAAAATTGCAAGAAATCCATCTGCAAATACTTTACATTCAGATTTTGCATCTGTCACATTATACACAACCCTCCAGTGCTTCCTGTAAGGTTGCCTTGAACTTCTCTCTTGTTTGTTCATTACTCTGTGTTTCATGATACCATCATTGCTGGACATTAAAGGGAGATTTTTAATTTTAGTTTACTTAATGCTTATGTTCCAGCAGAGAAATTAGTGGAGGAAGGCAAACAGCTATTCATTTAAATTTTCTGAAAAACATACGACAACTGTTGAAATGATGATATCAAGATAATAACATGGGATTTTTAACATGCAAGTAGGGGGGGAAAGAACAAATATTCAGGCCAATTATTGGGCTGTGTGGTAAGTAAATAGCTAGTAATGACAGCAAAAATAGATTAACCTTATTTGTAACATCTTGAAAATTGGTTATTGTATTCACTCTGTTCCCATGCAAAACATCCACACAAAACATCTCAAAAGAGGCAATGCAAATGGATCAGAGAAAATTAATCAACCACAGTGGTGGTAAGTTGGAACAACTCATTGTGAACACAGTTAGTTTAATGTTATGACATTGGAAGGAAGGAACTGTATGTACTTCTACATGAAAGGACATCAAATAGAGTACGCAAATTATAATATAACACTCCTAAAGTTGAGTTCTTAGCTGTTTTTGAATCTCTGATGAATCTGTTGCCTCCTGTTGTTCAGAGAGAGGTAGGCTGAGATCAATGAAAATTTATTATGGGGGAGTCTACAGTAGAGCAGATTTTCATTCTGAAACAAATCTTAGAAAAAAAGCACCTAAGCAACATCCTTAGCTTTTGTTGTACTGTTGTCCTCAGTTTCATGTGATAAAAAGTATCTGACCACCCGCAAAAACATACATTTTTCATATTAGATGCATTGTGCTGCCACCTACTGTCAGGTACTTCATATCAGCGACCTCAGTATTCATTAGACTTCATGAGAGAGCAGAATGGGTCACTCCACAGAACTCACGGACTTCGAACGTGGTCAGGTGACTAGGTGTCACTTGTGTCATATGTCTGTATGTGAGATTTCCAGACTCCTAAACATTCCTAGGTCCATTGTTTCTGATGTGATAGTGAAGTGGAAACAAGAAGGGACATGTACAGCACAAAAGCATACAGGCCAACCTCGTCTGTTGACTGACAGAGACCATCGACAGTTGAAGAGGGTCGTAATGTGTAATAGGCAGACATCTATCCAGACCACCACAAAAAAATTCCAAACTGCATCATGATCCACTGCAAGTGCTATGACAGTTAGGCAGGAGGTGAGAAAACTTGGATTTCATGGTCAAGCAGCTGCTCATAAGCCACAATCATGCCGGTAAATGCCAAATGACGCCTTGCTTGGTGTAAGGAGCATAAATATTGGATGATTGAACAGTGGAAAAACATTGTGTGGAGTGACGAATCACGGAACACAATGTGGTGATTCGATGGCAGGGTGTGGGTATGGCAAATGCCCAGCAAATGTCACCTGGCTACGTGTGTCGCCAACAGTAAAATTAGGAGGCAGTGGTGTTATGGTGTGGTCGTGATTTTCATGGAGGGGGCTTGCACCTCTTGTTTTGAATGGCACTATCACAGCACAGGTCTACATTGATGTTTTAAGCACCTTCGTGTTTCCCACTGTCGAAGAACAATTCAGGGATGGCGATTGCATCTTTCAACACAATCAAGCACCTGTTCATAATGTATTGCCTGTGCCAGAGTGGTTACATGACAATAATATCCCTGTAATGGACAGACCTCCACAGAGCTCTGACTTGAATCCTACAGAATATCTTTGGGAAGTTTTGGAATGCCGAATTTGTGCCAGGCCTCACTGATTGACATCATTACCTCTCCTCCATGCAGAAATCTGTGAAGAATGGGCTGCCATTCCCCAAGAAACCTTCTTCCAGCACCTGATTGAATGTATGCCTGCGAGAGTGGAAGCTGTCGTCAAGGTTAAGGGTGGGCCAACACCATAATGAATTCCAGCACTACCTATGGAGGGTGCCATGAACTTGTAAGTCATTTTTAGCCAGGTGTCCGGATACTTTCGCTCACATAGTTTATTATGTTGATAATTATCATTTTG
This sequence comes from Schistocerca nitens, assembly GCF_023898315.1. NCBI lineage: Eukaryota > Metazoa > Arthropoda > Insecta > Orthoptera > Acrididae > Schistocerca > Schistocerca nitens. Next base: position 231,025,597 of record NC_064622.1, read on the forward strand.
GATTTGTCTAATTACAACTAAACAAAATGAAAGTAAATGAGTTTTCATTTCCTAGTGCCGTGCAAATAAAATTTTGAGTGGCTTCAACACTAAAACCAGAAGAAGAATACATTTGAAACAGGATTTATGAAATTTGCCACTGATGTTGCCTTTCAAATAATAAATGTAAAATGTTATAGCATGAAAAACATTTTATTCAGTTGTAACTAGGTGGATCTGAAGTTATGATAATTATCAACATAAAATTACATTAGATTTGTTGCACAACATCTACTCACTGATTTTAAAGCTACATATTATAGTGTGAATAGAAAGAATAACCTGCCCTAAGAGAAATGGTAACTCATGAGACTCTGGTGTGAGTTGTTGAGAATGACAACAACCAATGTGAGAAGCAGAATACTGGCTCAAGGAATACTGTTAGAGCCACTGGATCTTCACATTGATGTACTTCAAGGAAGTACATTGGCATCTGTTTTCTTTTTAATGTAGCTTTGGAATAGGTGATAACAGAAGCTAACGTGCTGAGCAAGAGGATGACCATCCACAAATCAGTGCAAATGTCTGCCTATCTCAATAATATAAACATATTTGTAAGGTTTCAGAGGGCACTGGAGAAGTTTTTACCAGACTGAAAGAGGCACATAGGAATATGAGACTGACCAAAGTAAACAAAGGAAAATTGCCCCTATCATTAACTTAATACGGGTGGAATTTGAGGAGACTGAGCAGTTTAAAAACCTGGAATAGAGTGAGACTCTCAACAAGAATGTCTTTTATGAATTTAAACTAGTAGCAGCTAATACAGCTTAATTTTTCTTAGCAAAATTACTTTCTCTGACGTTTCTATCTTGCACCACTCAACTAACCATCTATAAAATGCTTATAGACCAATGTTAATATATGCCTCAGAAACTTTGCTAATAGTAAGTGATGCCAACTTGTTTAACATCTTTGTTCTGCAGAATAATAGTCCCTTATTGCAAAGGAGAGGGTGAAAAAGACTGCATAGCAATGAACTATATGCCTTCAATACAGATTCTTTCATGAGACTATAAAATCACCAAGAAGTCTGATGAACCGGGCACGTGATAAGGATGGTTGATGCAGAGGTACTGAAGAAAATGTTGACTGGAAATAGCAAAGGGTAATAAAAACTGTCAGTGAATGAAAACAAGGGGGATAGATTATACTGAAGAAGACCAACAGAGAACAAGACACAGGAATTAAAAAGCAATGGTGCAAAATCGGGACACCTAGTGGATGATTATTAACAGTTTCAAAATCAAATCACAGTTTTGACAAAAGTTCTCAGCAACCTGAACACCTATAAATGAAATTGCAGAGTGTGATGCCTATCTGTAACCAAAAATGGAATTAGTCTGTTAAACTGAAATCTTCCAGTTTCATTACCACATATCCAAAATGGAAACTATTTTAACTACATTTTGAAGAAATGAGAAGATAATAAAAACTAGTTACCCAGTTTCAATGATTTTCTTTATCCATGATTATAAGTTAACATGCTGCACATGTGAATGCTTACTAAAATTCTTTAACAAAATGTTGGCATAACAGTAGCAAACCTGTTACATTTGTAACCCAATAACACCTGAACATTGTGTGTATTAACATTAGCTCAAGTTATTACAAGATAGAACTACTATGAAAAAGTATTTCCTTGAGCATGTCTATCATAAATAATGATTTTATGTGGATATGACTACCATTCAGATCGCTACCCACATCAGTGGTCACTTTTGTAGCTCATTACAATGTGATTAACTTCACTGGCTTCTTTACAACCCATACCATTTGAATCCTCACTACCAACACAAGTTCTGGAACATCCTTCAGTCCTAAAGTCTTCATAGCCTCACTAACAACAATGATAATAATAATAGTAATAATAATAATAATAATTGTTTCAAAACTTGTGGAATCATATGACCCAAAAACTTTAACAGAAATTACACTGATCATGCAAAATATTCAGCAAATGGAGAAAATTTGGAATTACAGGAAAACTGCACTGCCACATCTACTGTATAAAAAGAGAGAATGAATGTTAATGATTATAGAGGAATTCCCCTTCTGCCTGTTCCATACAAAATTCTATCTCAATGTCTGCTGGACAAAACTGAGGAACATCAAGAAGGGTTCAGACCAAATACATTTTGCCCAGAACCAGTTTTAGTTCTGAAACTAATTTTCAGGCATAAAAAAAATTATAATAATAAAATACACACTAATAAAATCTTCTCAGGCTTCCTGCCATGTCAGGTTGTTAAAATCCCATGAACTTTTGATTGAACACTCCTAAGATTGTTGATGAATTGAAGGTGCACTTTGCTCTCTGCAGCCCCATGTCACAGACTTGAAAATTTTCTCTATAAGAAAACTTGTCAAAATGGAAAAAATTGAGTCGCCAGTATTTCCTGAAACAATGTCACTGAAAAGATTTAGTGATATCTCCAGGTATTTGCACTTTGCTTCTGATTCACCAGAAATAAGGCATGAAAAGCTGAGGAAGAAAAGTTGCTGCTCACCATATAACAGAGATGCTGACTCACAGAAAGGCACAACAAAAAGACTGTAACAAATAAATAAAGCTTTTGGCCATTATTTGTGACAGTCTTTTTGTTGTGTCTAACTGCAACTCAGCATCTCTGCTATATGGTGAGTAGCAACTTTCCTTTTCATAATATTGTTGCATTCCATCCTGGATTTTCAATTGCTTGAAAAACTGAGGAAGGTAAGACCAGGCAGTTCACAGTTGCCTGACAAGTTTTCTGGCTAAAATTTCAGCATCAATGAAAGTATGATGAAGTTTCGGGGGACAGACTCTCAAATGTTCAATACACTGACCAGTCAGAACATATTTACTACATACCTAATAGCCAGTACATCCATCTTTGGCACAGATAACAGTCGTGAGGCAGTGTGGCACAGAAGCAATGAGGCCTTTGTAGGTTGCTGGAGGGAATTGTCACCACATCTGCACACACAAGTCACCTAATTCTCATAAATTCCAGTTAGGGGGCGATGAGCTCAAATGCCATGTACAGTTATATCCCAGTGTGTTGGATAGGGTTCAGATCTGGAGAGTTGGGGGGCCAGCACATCAATCTGAAATTACCACTGTGTTCCTTGAACCACTCCATCACACTCTTGGCCTTGTGGCATGGTGCATTATCTTGTAGAAAAATGTCACTCCTGTTGGGAAATACGATCGTCATGAAGGGATGTACGTGGCCTACAGCCAATGTACAACACTCCTTGGCCATCAATGAGCCTTGCATTAGTTCCACTGGACCCATGTATGCCCCCATGAATGTTCTCCAGTGTGTAATGGAACTGCTGCCAGCTTGTCTCCATCCCGCAGCACAGGTGTCAAGGAGCTGTTCCCCTGGAAGAAAACAGATTCACACTCTCCCATGGGCAGGATGAAGAAAGCATCATGATTCACCAGGCCATGTAACACACTGCCACTGCACCAATTCCCACTGTCAAAGGTCACTTGCCCATTAGTCATAGTTGCTGGTGTCATGGTATTAACATTGGTATACACATGGTTCATTGGCTATGAAGGCCCATTGTTGTGAGTGTTTGGTGCACTGTGTGTTCAGACACACTTGTATTCTGCCCAGCAATAAAGTCTGATGTTAGTTCCACCACAGTCCGCCGCCTGTCCTTTTTTACCAGCCTGCTCAGCCTATGACCTTCAACATCTGTAATGAAGGGTGACCACCCAACCTCATGACGTCTGGTTATTGTTTCACCTTGATTTCCCCATGCTTTGAACACACACACCACCGTGCATTTATCTGACTAGCAGTCATTCCTCGCCAGGTGACACTGCTATCGCTTGGATGGGTTATATAAATAGCAGGTCAGTGGTCTTAATGTTGTTACTTATCAGTGCATAATCCATCACAGGGAACCAGATTTGGCATAAAGGTATATGAACTGTCCTCTGAAGAGAATGAGTAGTTATAATTTGTAGATATATACTGGAAAAGAAGGAGACAGTGGTTATGCAACTGTCAAATTTCCAGCAAGCGAAAAGATTGTGCTCAAATTGTGTGAGACTCTATTTGGAGAGTGGAGAACTATATACATGGTCAACTGGTATAGTTCACCCAACTTTTTCAGGGAACTGCCAAACATGCTGTTGCAACTCTAGGTCTCAGAATTAAAAATGTGCCACCCATGTTTAGTGGAAATCATATGAGGAAGGTGGAAATAACATTCGCATCATTGAACAGTATTCTTGCAGTGAATTGGAATATGGGAAAAAATTTCACCACTTAGAATTGCTTTATGATTGACTAGAGTATGTGGAGGTACATAAATGTGGAAAAGCAAACGTAAAATCTAATTGCTTTATCTGGCATACATGACCAGCATCTGATATCATATCCATTTATGAGAAGACATGGCAAGGGCTACAAGACAATATATTTCTGGACCTAGCAATGTGAAATGCAAGGGTAAGTTACCACACACCCAAGAGGATGATATCAACAAACTTCCAGCTCAATATAGTGGAGTGCCTCTTGAAGAATGTAACTCTCCTTTTCTACACTTGTAAGGGACAACCAAGCAAAGCAGAAAATCCACTAAGGCTTCACGCCAGATGCTGGGGATATTTTCCAGGCTGAGGGCTGTCACACAGTGATAAACAATGTGGCAACAATGTGGCAACCAGTGAAGTGACATCTTCCAGCAGTGAGGCTGTCAGTAGTGGCATTGGTGCTGTGGGTGTTGGTCATGTGATGGAGGCAAGTGCTGGACATCAGAGCACCATGTGTGAGGTAACAGGGTGACTGGCTGTCAGTAGCGCTGGGCCACTGTACAGATGGTGTGTGTGTGTATGTGATGAGTAAGCTAGCAGTGTAGGGAGTGGGGGATGTCCTTAGTATTGTGAGCATGCAGCATCAGTGCCTCTCACATAAATATGAGTGATGACAGGCCTGGGGGTGGCATTGCGAGCATGTGAAATAACGCTGCTGTGGGAGGAGTGGGGATGGCTATGTGGATACTGCAGGATTTTCTTGAGTTCACACCACATATAACTCTTACTGCACATTTTGTGCCTAGAAAACTTTAGCTTGGCTTGATGAATTACTACAAAAAATAATCCCATTTGACATTATGGAATGAAAGTAAGCATAGTATGCTAGCTTCTTCTTTTTTATATGTCCTACGTCTGACACAATTCGCATAGCAAATAGAGATTTGTTAAGATGCTTCAGCAGTTCTGTGATGTGCTCCTCCCAGTTGAATTTATTATCAAGCTGCAATTCCAAGAATTTAACACTGTCCACTTCTTCTATCTGCTTATCATTGTATGTTAGGCGTATACTCGTGGGGCACTCCTTACAAGATCTGAACTGCATGTAGTGTGTTTTTTCAAAGTTTAGTGACAAAAAATCGGCTAGGAACCAGTGATTCATGTCCACAAATATTTTATTAGCCAATCTCTCTAAGACTGCACTTTATTTGCTATTTATTGCAATGTTTGTATCATCGGCAAACAAAATGAACTTGGCATCTGGTAATGCTACTGATGAAAGGTCATTGATATACACAAGAAAAAGTAAGGGCCCTAAAATGGAACCTTGTGGGATCCCACACGTAATTATTCCCCAGTTGGGTGATGCCTGATAGCTTAATACATGTCTCTTTCCTAATAACACCCTTTGTTTCCCGCCAGAGATATAAGATTTGAACCATTTTGCAACATTTCCTGTTACACCTTAATATTGCAATTTACTTAAAAGGATATTGTGATTTACAGTCAAATGCCTTTGACAGATCACAAAATATACCAGTTGCCTGCAATTTTTTGCCTAATGAATTAAGCACATTTGCACTGTAAGTGTAGACAGGCTTCTCAATATCAGACCCCTTTGAAATCCAAATTGCAACTTTGACAGTATGTTATTTGAAATAAGATGGTTATAAAGCCGATTGTACATTACTTCTTCTAAAATTTTTGAGAATGCTGACATAAGCGAAATTGGACAGAAATTTGATGCTATTTCTTTATCTCCCTTTTTAAACAGTGGCTTAACTTCAGCATATTTCAACCATTGGTGGAACAGAAAGTGGTAAGTTCATCATGAAGTCCTGCAGACGGCATGGTCAGACGAGGCGATGACTGGCTCAAGAGAAAACCAGTGGGCAGAAGTTTGGAGGAGAACTGAAGTGTGGAGAGACAATTCGAATCTTGCCAAGTGGAGAGATGAAGGCGCTTAGGAGGGTGAAACACTGTAGTACCTCGATTTCCAGGCACTTGTCTGATAACGGAGGGTTTGAGTTCATCAGAAGGACGAAAACATGGCGATTATCTACTACCAGCAAGACGTCTTCCACACAGTGTGGTGCAACTGTGGCATGAAATGTGCTTGTAGGAGGATCGATTTCAGCATGGGTGGCATGGGTCAGAAAACTCGTGAATGGAGAGTCACTTGAACTGTCTGGGAAACCAGCTGGACCTGCTGAGGGACCATGGGCTTGAGTGACTTGTGCCATATCATTCAAGAAGTCCAAAACTTGGAGGAAGCCTAGGTTGTCAGCCAAGTTGGGAGAGCCTGATGCCAGAGAATCGGAGTCCACAAACACAGTTTTGACTCAATGCAGTGAAACTGTCTGTGGGGTGTTCTTGACAAGAATGTAGAATGTTCAATCTCCATGTTGCAGAACCTTGAAGGGGGCCAGATAGGGGGGTTGTGAAGCTTGCATATGGTGTCATGCCGTAACATATCATGGGAACAGTCTGAAAGAGAAGCAGCATGTAGGAGACCAGCGGGGTATGGCTAACTGGTGGATAGAAGCATATGTGGTTGAAATGTGTATGCAAGTGGCTAATGAAGTCTGGGAGGAGGGAATTCTCCTGAGCTGTGGGTTGGACTAGTTCACCTGGCAGGACAGGTTCTCCCCATAACCCACCTCTGAAATGGTGCCCAAGATGTCTGGTTTGTGCATTGATCTCAACCCTAATAGGACCCGAGGTAGAGCTTCCTACCAAAGAAAGCAGTTATGGCATCTGAGGGCGGTCTTTAAAGTGCAGTGCCACCGTTCCACCAAACTGTTGCTCTGGAGGGGGGAGGGTACAAGGTGGTGTGGATTTTGTGGATACTGCACATGCGACACAGCAGAGCTAACAGGGACAACTCACATCAAGGACACCACTGTGAGAATGTGATGGGCTACTATCCTGAAATCAAACACTTCCACTTTCTACTTTGATACAGATGTATATTTAAGTACAAGCATCTACACATGCATGTAAAACAAGTCACATAAACAGACTGAATCATCTCAAACTTTTCATCCAAAGAAATCATGAGCAAAGAGAGAGTCCTTGTTTGTGGGTCGATGTTAATATCGATGCCACATACTCAATGTGAAGGCAATGAGAAGTGCCAACATTAATTCAGACCACTATTTGTCATTGATCAAAGGAAATTTAAAACTACTCACAAAGTACAAAAATGGCAATAGCAATAAATTGAGAGTTCTGAAGTTAAAGGCCCTAGCTAACAACAATGATTAATATTATAGGCTTCAACTACAGAAGACTATGGTAGCTGCAACAATTGCTGTTATCCCAGAGACCTAGAAGAAACATCAGCCATGATGGACAACAGTGTGTGACAAGATTATTGAAGAGAGAACCCAGATGTGAGTGACATTGAACTGTAATAAGAGCACAGATAATTACACAAGCTCCCTAGACACCCAAAAAACGTATAGCAAAGATTATTGGAGACACAAAGAGACAGGTCAACAAGTACAGCATCGACCAAATGGAGAGGGACTTACAGAGAAACAACACTAAATACATTTACAGTACTATCAAAACACAGGTAACTCCTTGTTCAGCCTAGACACTCCACCTTCAGGGACCAAATGGGAAACTGAAACTTGATAATCAGGATTGCATGACAACACTAGTTGAATATTTCAACAAATTCCTCAACTCAGAGGAATCTGTGGAGAAACAGCTCTTTGAACCCAAGGCTGCTACTCTGCCAGATAGTATCCCACTAACTAAAGAGGAAATCTGGATGATTATTTATGAACTCAAATCCAAGAGAGCAGTAGAGGTAAATGGGACCATAGTGAAACTGTAGAAACACATAGGTAAGGAGTCAGTCCAAAGTATACATGACAGTATAGCTGAGATACTGCAGACAGAAAGAGCTCAAAGTAACTGTACCTTTACTGTCATCCATCCATTTTGTCAGAGGTGGGTAGGTCAGACCTTAACAACTACAGAAGAATATCGCTTCTATTAGTGACCCACAAGATCTTCTCCAAGGCATTACTCAAACAAATGGAATGCTAACGAAACTCCTGCATAGGAGAGTATCAAGCCATGTCTGAGAACTCATGAACATATGCAGAACAAATACTGAGCCTAAAAACTATTCTCACGTACAAACACTTTATGTAGCAATCTTTGTCAACATCTAAAAGGTCTACAGCACGTCATACAGAGACTTCCGTGTGGTGACAGTATCGGATCTGAGCCTGGACAAGATGACCTCGAATAATGTGAAAGCGACACGTATCAATACAGCTCCCAAACTAAAATTCAAAGGATAACTGTCACAAAACTTTAAGATTAGAACTGGTGTTATGCAAGGAGATGCCTATCCCAAATTCTCTTCACTTGCCTGTTGGAGAATGGACAGAGATACTTACAGATGACTCTGGATTAAGAATTGGTTACAACAAGAACAAATTAGCAGTCAACTGGCTAGCCTTTGCCGGTGACCTAACATTTTCAGAATCCAGTGTAGAAGAAGAAGAACCTATTTAACAATTCTCCTCCCTCAACCATATTGCAGCTAAAGTTGGTTTGATGATCACTATACAGGAAAGAGAATAAGTGTAGCTTAAACTTCAGAGATGGACCTGTCATGATCCCATTGGATAACATGTTAATGCAAAAGATTAACTCCTTCAAATATCCCAGAGAACTAACCTTAAAAATCAATGAGGGCCAATGAACAATAGATGCATCAAACTGGAGAAAGGCAACCACCTCTATAATAACATTTACAGGTCTAAACCCCATTCTCTCAATCTAAAACTTTGACACTAAATTATAGTAGAGTTTCAATATTGTATACCTCAGAATTCCTGAACATGGCCAGGAAGTGTGCATCTCAGGTGACTACGACTGAAGGGCAGAAAAATTCTGAGAAAAATCATGGGTTCTATACAAAAAATGCTCTTCACAGAATCAAACATGACAAGAAACTCTACCAGCATCTAGATCGAACTACAATAGCAATGACAAAGAGAAAGGTAATCTTCTGTGGTCATAAAGTCAGGCTGGGTGATTGGAGACTAATGTCAAGGATCTTCAGCAAGATCTCTAGAGGAAAAGCAACTTACACCAAGTGGACAAGACTTGTTAGGAAAGACATGGAAATTGTCCACAACAATATTCACTGCAGAGATTAGTGCAGAATGCTGACTGGAACATTGAGATTCTTTCCAGTTACTAACGACAGGAAAGGTGCTTGTGGGAACTGCAGTGAAATAGATCCAGAAACAGAAAAACACCCACAGCACCAGAATGAGTAAGTGCTGGGCTAAGGGGAAAGCTTGCCAGAGTCTAGAATAACATGGGCTAGTGTAGGCCTTAACGTAATATATACACTGATGTGTCACAATATTATAATCAGCTGTGTGATAACGTTTTAGAACGTATTACAGCACCAAGGGTTTGACCAGGCCTTGATATGTTTCCAGAGATATGGGGTAAAAGATGTTATGCAGAACTGGAAATTATGGGACAATGGTTTCTGAGCACAGGAGTGGTGTCCGATAGAGATCCAGATGCATTCAACTGAATTCAAACGAGGCAAATCTGATTACCAGTACATCACCATGAGTTCACTATCATGCTAGTCAAACCACTGAGTCTGATCTTGTGACATGGATAGTTATCTTTCTGTTACAAATATTGGCTTTGGGGCAGATGTCAAGATCGAAGAGACACAGGTGGTCCACAATAATGTTCACATACTCCACAGCTGTCATGGTGCCTTTGATTACCACCACAAATCCCATGAAAGCCAAGGTGAATGTCCCTTGTAGGATAACACAGTGTCCACTGGCATGGGTCCATAGCATGGTGTGTCTTTCGAGCAACCTGAGCCTGGATCATGGTGTATTTGCAAATAAGCAGTGACCTCTTTCAGCATGAAATGTGATTCATCCGATCACGGAACATGATTCCATTGACCCATGGTCCAATCTCAATTATACCATTCTCACTGCAGTTGCAATTGATAATGTAGTCGGGTCAACCTAGGAACACACCAGACCATCTGCTACAGAGCCCCAAGTTCAACAATGTTCACTGAACAGTGTGCTCTGAAACACTTGTGCCTTCATCAGCATTGTACTCTGTCATCAGATCTGCCACACAGATACTGTCTATCATGCTTTACAGTGCTAGCAAGCCTCTGACTACCCCATTCCATTATAAGGTGTGGATGTTCCACAGCCTGTTGTGCATATGTGGTTTCACTATTCTACCACTTCCCACAGATTCTCACAACAGCAGCAGGTAGGTAACCAACCAATTTCATTGTTTCTGAGATGCTGGACCATTACGACCTCCCCTTTGCCAAAATTACTTATGAAAGTGGAGTTTGCCAGTTGTGACCCATATTGTTGGTAAATTATTCTCCATTGATCCCTGATCTATTTTCCTTACCATGTCATGTGCCTGCAACCCACTAGGTGGCATAAACTAGTGTAAAAGAAGCTACTGTGGAAATTACCACTGCACTTCATCATAAAAAAACACAGTTACTGTTGTTACTTCATATTTCTGATTAAACAATTATACAACTTTACACAGAACACTAAAAGCTATCCATATACTGGTAAAGTTAACACTTGTTGTCGTGGATATTAGTGTTAATTGTTATTTACATTGGCAAGTCAAAATATCCTGATAAATTATGGAAGAAGTAATTAATAAGATACTCTTTTATTTTAGCTTTGAAGATTTGGATATTTTGGATTTCCTACCTGCAATCTACCAGCAGCCCATTAAAGACTTTTGCACCATTACATAACACTCCATCCTGAACCCTTGCCATACTGTTGTTGAGAATAATACAGTTCATCTTCAGTTCATTCTTACTACAAGGGCTATTCATAAATTAACCTCTGATTGGCTGTTGAAAATTAAAAAATACACAAATGTTTTTATATAGAATCTGTACTTACATGTTGACATTACTTCTCCAGTTATTCACCATGTAAATTCAAGCGTTTGTCTTACTGTGACATTAGCTTCTTTATCAGTTCATCAAAGAATGGTGCCACCTGGTGCATGAACCAATTGTTGACAGCATCTCTGAGCTCATCACAGGCCATGAAATGCTAGGAGCCAGCCAGGCCTTCAACTTGGGGAAGGGATGAAAGTCGCTTGGTGCAAAGTCTGGCATGTAGGAAAGTTGTAGAAAAATTGTTGAAAAATCTTCCAGAAAAAAAAAAAAAAAAAGCCCTTGTTGTCTCTGCATTCAGTTCACAGCACATAGTCACACACTGTCATAAAGGAGAATGGTTCCTTTGGTAATCATCCAAAGGTGTTCATGTTGGGTTGACCTTCAGAGTTTTATAAGAATCCTATAAGTGCATTCACTGTTTGGACAGTTTCTTAGTTTCAGAGTTCATATAATACACCCATATGTCATCCCCAACCATGATGCTGTTTAGAAATTCCTAATCCTCTTCATGGTACTGCTGAAGGAATGTCAAGACTGAACTCATTCTTTCAGCTTTGTGAACATTGGTTACACATTTTGGTACCCACTGTGCACAAAAGTTATGGTAGCTTAACCTCCCTGTGACAATGTTAAAGAGGGTTGTCCTTGAAATATGACATTGAGAGGTCATATCTGAATATCTTCATAACCACTTTCAATATGGACATATGTGCAACCAGCCTTAAATTTTCTGCATCTTTCCCTCATAACACCATCCCTCATAATTTCTTCTCTATACACATTACACAATCAATGGTGACACTCAGTGCATTGACTACTTTTGCTTCAAGGGAGTGAATGACAGATCATACCTTGCACCCGACAGGGACAAAATAGCACAATCAATGTCAGTTGCTTGCTAGCTACCACACTGACAAACACAACAGAGAGATGAAAGATGCAATGTGGCCTTCAAAGTCTCCTTTGCCAACAACAAAAGCATCATGATGCTACAAGTATTTATTTATTTTTAATAGGCAACCAGAGGTTAATTTATGAATAGCTGAAAGACGCAATGTGGCCTTCAAAGTCTCCTTTTCCAACAACAAAAGCATCATGATGCTACAAGTATTTATTTATTTTTAATAGCCGACCAGAGGTTAATTTATGAATAGCTGAAAGACACAATGTGGCCTTCAAAGTCTCCTTTTCCAACAACAAAAGCATCATGATGCTACAAGTATTTATTTATTTTTAATAGCCAACCAGAGGTTAATTTATGAATAGCCTCTATATTAACCACAAATACTGTAAGAGAATAAATGTACTGCCATGTTTGTGTAAGAATCACAAGATACCTGAAAAGGCTTCTGCAAGATGTTCGGTTATCAGCTTTATACTACATTCTTACTGCATGCTTCTCTACAGTAAATATAATTTTGACTTAAGCTGCAGTGATGAGAAAATTATGCCATATGACAGCACTGAGTGGAAGTATGACAGCAATCACATCTGCAGGTCAAAATTATGTTAGTGTCACTGGTTTCTCCTTCTGGTACTTCTAAGTTATTTTTATTTGGAGTACATAATTGTGAGGATGTGTGCAGTGTCACATAACACTGCAGAAATGTACACAAATATTCCATTCATGAACTTGAAATATAGTGAATTGGCTAGAAGGAAACTCTAACTCTAATAACACAGCTCTACAAAATAAATTTTTTTTTTTCGTTGCCAGGGAAGTTTGAACGAAAATGGGATATTGTTATGATACTCATTCCGAGTATATTTGTACTTTTTCCAAATTGGCTCTGGTTTTTGAGATATAGGTTATTTGTGGAACTGAGAGTTTCATGTGGATAATATCGACTGCAGGGTCCATATATGGTGTAATGTATTTGCTACCTATTTTTTAATTAGTGATATTGTACTATCTTTATTAAACAATTGTGCTCAGGGAGTGCATCTGTGTGGTTGAGGATTACATCATGCAAACATCACACTGTCAGCATGTGTTCAGTCCTGTTGTGCGGTGCGTGTGTTGAAGATATTGAGGGTTGTGCAGATTTGAATTCGGCGGTACTCGACATTCATTTGTTGGCCGAGGTAATCCCCGCAACAGCCGATAGGTAGCGTTCAGTGTAAACAAGAAAAATGGCGATGGTCGAAAGTCACACACATGTGCACTGCAGCTTCAAGGAGATAGAACCTTTTCATCGTGACGTAGCAAATAAGAGGTGAGTATTCATTTCACACAAAACAATTAATGATGTTTGTTGGATGTGATTGACATGCAAATACAAGAAAGTTCTGCATAATATGTAGTATTTGTGCAATTTTGTTTTAGGAAAACATGAGTTCTTCACGCCGTCTTTGCGTGAACCATCCAGATGAGTTCTGCTACATTTGTGGTGAATACGTTCTTCAAAAGAACAGGAAGAATATCACTCCTTTTGTGAAGGAAGCGTATCTGGCATATTTCGGAATTAAACTTGGAGATCAAGACAAGGCGTGGGCACCCCATAAAGTTTGTAAATGCTGTGTGGAGTGCTTACGGCAGTGGACAAAACGAAAAAGGAAAAGCTTAAACTTCGGAGTGCCTATGGTATGGCGAGAGCAGAAGAACCATACAGATGATTGCTATTTTTGCATTGTTAATGTGAAAGGTTTTAATAGGTTCAAAAAACGAAAGTGGGAATATCCCGATTTGGAGTCAGCAAGAAGACCGGTGGTGCACAGCAACGATGTTCCTGTACCAACCTTCACAACATTACCCACGCTAACATTATCAGATGACGATGTGCACGGCGAGGAATGTACAAGTAGTGGTTCAGAATACGAAGGACGTGAGACACAACCCCAGCAGTTCGACCAGAAGGAGCTCAGTGACTTGATACGAGAACTCAATCTTTCAAAGCAAGCATCAGAACTCTTAGCATCCAGGCTTAAGGAAAAGAACTGTCTTCATCCAAGTGTTAAAATAACAGCTTACCGGACAAGAGAAGAAAACCTTCTTCCATACTTCAACCAAGAAGAGGTTATAGTGTATTGCAGCAATATACCTGGACTTTTACTTGAATTGGGGCTGCCGGAATATAGACCAGAGGACTGGCGTCTCTTCATAGACAGTTCCACTAGAAGTTTAAAATGTGTTCTCCTACACAATGGCAATTGTTACGCATCTATTCCAATTGCCCACTCAACAAAACTTTGTGAAGCATATGCTAACATCAAGATGGTTCTGCAGAAAATTCAGTATATGCAGCACCAGTGGTTGATTTGTGTTGATTTGAAAATGGTGAACTTCTTGCTTGGACAACAAAGTGGATACACAAAGCACCCATGTTTTATCTGCATGTGGGATAGTAGGGCAAAGCACGAACATTGGAAGCAGAAAATATGGCCTCCAAGGGAACATATGGCTGTTGGTGAAGCAAACATCATTAATGAACCTCTGGTTAGTAGGGACAAGATTGTTCTTCCACCATTACATATTAAGTTAGGACTAATGAAGCAATTCACCAAAGCTTTAGACAGAAATGGTAATTGCTTCACATACATCTGCAATACGTTCCCTGGACTCAGTAGTGAAAAACTTAAGGCAGGAATATTTGATGGTCCTCAAATTTGCAGGCTCATCAACGATACCAATTTTACAAGTGTCATGACTGTCACTGAAGCATCGGCCTGGAACAGTTTTGTCGCTGTTGTAAAATGTTTTTTGGGCAATCATAAAGCTCCCAATTACGAGGAACTGGTCAAAAACATGCTCACTAACTTTCAAAACTTAGGAGCTAACATGAGCATAAAATTGCACTTCCTTCACAGCCACTTGGATCGATTTCCTCGTAATCTAGGTGATTTCAGTGAGGAACAAGGAGAGCGGTTCCATCAAGATATGAAAGGAATAGAGGAAAGATATAAAGGAAGATGGGACAGGCATATGATGGCAGATTATTGCTGGAATCTGCAACGTGACTGTTCTGAAGAGACCTATAAAAGGAAAGCGTGCAGGAAGTGGTTCGTCATGGACGGAAAATGATATACTTATAGAGAAACTTTTCAATTATGTTTTATATGTGGACAAATGCCTATCAGGTTTTCATAGAAGCTATTTATAAAGATTATTTTCTTTTTTCATTGTAGTTTGTAGCACTCGAGTTCAGTATTAGCAATTTTTTCTAATTTTTTGAATAAATCATGCATTATCTCAAAAACTAGAGCCACACTGCATAAATGGTTGCTATATTCATCCTCAGCACCACTAACCCATCCTAAAGCCACTCAAATATCCTTGGCAAGAAAATGAGTGTTGACCAGTGTAATTAATAACACTTCAATCACAAATTTTGGTTATTGCAATTTTTAGCTTCAAATTTTAAAGAATTTAACAGAGTGTGTATAAATACAATTACCTCGTGTATTGACAAATCGTGTTAACCTCTCTGCTAACATTAACTGAGGAGGCTCCACTGCAGTTAGTTTCATATGCTGAGTGAATATTTTGTGAACAGCTATGTCTCGTTCTGTCTGCAGATCAGGTTCATGATCCCTAAACTGGCAGCCCTACAAACAACAATAAGACATCTGAAGCAAAGCAAAATTTCTTAAAACAAAACAAAATAAAAAAAGAAGGAAAAACTACACATCTCTGTTCTGTCACCTAAGCAAAATGTTTTCACGTCACTACATTCATAATTTAATGAACTTTTCATATATATGTGAACACAGTAACTGTTCTCAAAAGAACAGAATACTGTTGATGACCGTGCAGCTTTTCCCTGGAATAAATGATGATTAACTGAAACCCTCAGCTGCTGAGGGTTTCAGTTAGTCATCATTTAACTTTTCATAGTTCATAATTTTCCAATGAACATTTATTTCCCTGTATAATTATTGACAAAACAGTGATGTTGAACATGTAATAAAACTCTTTTTAATATTCATTTCATTTCCATTTCTTGTCTCTCGGACAAGCATTAAAAGTTGATCACAACATATTCTGACTTACATAAAGCAAAATTTGGTATTGAACACACCTGCGTCACGTTGCTCATCTAAATTTCTTTAATCTATTAGTTTTTCATGTCATATTCAAATCTAATGGATACATCACGTTGCTCATCTAAATTTCTTTAATCTATTAGTTTTTCATGTCATATTCAAATCTAATGGATACAATGGCAATGATATCTGATATCTTACCAATGATGAACTCAAAGAGATAAGCTATCTGAAGATGGGATGTTTATGAGGAAAAATATTTACAGTAATTACAAAGAGAATATGAAGTTCCTCTGATGGGTCTTACCGACTCACTGGAGATCACTTCAAAGCGATATGCTCTTTCTCCACAGCATGGATATCGGCCTATTGGAAATGTTGTGGTACGTTGTTGTTCCATAGAGAAGAACTGAGGTTGATCAGGATGATGGCAGCACCATCGAACCTGATGTATGGGGAAATGTCTAGTGCATGCAGTACACCGAAGGAAATGACAGTCACCCCACAGTCGCCAATATACCAGGCGCCATGTCCGCAGTTCATGTCTGAGTTGCTGTACATAGTCATTCAAGTTCCAGTTGGAATCCCTAGCAAGAAAACCAATCAAATAAATGAGTTTTAATCTTCAAAAATAAATAAATTTAAAGAATGTCAATAGCCCTCTACGAACAATTTTTGCTGCAGAAAAATTACACTGTGTAAAAAATTTACAGAAAAACTAGAAAGCAAATTTAGAATCAAAAGTTTTAAAGTTGTGATTGTAGCTGCTCATATCAAATCATCATTGTTAATTTACTAGAAACCTAACATAATTATCAAAGTTTATTCAGAAAAATTTGAATACAAGGGTTGTCCACAAAGTAAGTTCCATTTGGTTATATAAAACAAACGTGTACAGATACAGAAAAAAATATTTATTGTACAAAAATCTACAAATGTTAAACTACTTTTCTTCATAGCTTCTGAAATTTTGTAAGCACTTGTCGTAGCATGGCACAAGCTTTTGTATGCCTTCTTCATAGAAGGTTGCCACCTGTGTATTCAACCATGTGGTAACATGTTCTTTCAACTCATGATCATTGTTGAAGTGTTGACCACCAAGGACAGATTTTAGGAGTAAGAAGAGATGAAAGTCACTAGGTCCGGGCTTTACTGAGGATGATCAAATGCATCCCAATGAAATTTCCGTAAGAGTTGTTTGGTCACATTCACAATGTATGGTCAGGCACTATCGTGGAAAAAAACTACACCTTTTGACAGTAATCCTCGGCACTTGTTCTTTATTGCATGGCGCAATTTCTTTATGGTCTCGCAGTAACCGTGTGCATTGACTGTTTGGCCTTGTGGTAAGAAATCAATCAGCAAAATGCCTTTTCAGTTCCAAAAAATGGTGCACATGACTTTTCGAGGTGTCAAGATTTGCTTAGGCTTAGCCTTCATTAGGGATGAAGTGTGCCTCCATTCCATTGATTGCAGGGGTGTGACTATCTGAGAAAGAAAACCATCACCTTCTTCATTGTAGCATGTCAAAAACTGAAGTGCACTGCCCATCAGTTGTTTTTTGTGTTGTTCAGAAAGAATTTTGGGTACCCAATGTGAGAAAAGTTTCCGAAATTTCATTTTTTCAATAGCAATTTCATGAATTAGTGATCGTGAGATTTGTGGAACATCCATAGCAAGGGCACTAAGTGTAAATTTACAGTTGTGCTTAATCTTCTCTTCAATTGTGTGAACCAGTTCATCAGTAACCAGAGATGGGAATCCACTTCATTCTTCATCATGCACTTGATCACATCCTTTATTGAACAGTCTGACCCATCTTCTAACTGTTGAATCACTGATAGCATTTCATCTGTAAACCTCACAGATCTGCCAATGAATTTCCTTTGGTTTAACTTTCTTTTCATTTAGAAAACAAATCACAGATCTGATTTCACACTTGGCGTCATTTTCAATTACAGCAGACATTATGAAGAAGCACTACAAAGCACATGTCAGCAGCAGCGATCTGAAAATGGCATACATGTCTTCTCCTTGAGTCAGAGTAATTGCTGCACATGCACAGAACTGCGATCGTAGTGCTGCCATTAATAGAAACAGAAACAGAACTTACTTCGTGGATGACCCTCATATATTTCTGAAGCATTATACTTCGATGAAAACAGAGAGTGTTACACCATGAAGCACCAGTTGAATATTTATCAAACTTTGTGGAGATGTTCATCACACAAAATGTATTAAAGATTAAACTTTCATTCCATTTGGAACTGTTGTCTGTCTTCAACAACAGTATGAGATGTGATCCCCACAGGCATGAATACACTCTTGTATTCATTGTCATATGGAAGCAACACCTTGTGTATGTCATCTTGAGGAATTTCTCACCATGGCTGAAACACATACCATATCAGTGCAGCAAGTTTATTGGCTTAAGGGTGGTATGTATGTATATATTTTCCCATCACATTTCAGACAGGCTCTACGGGTGAAAAATCATGGGACCAGGCAGGTCAAGTAAAGAGTAATACATTTCTGATGGGGTCTATAGTGTGAACTGCTGTGTGAGGTCTTGTGATATCATGCTGGAAAATGCAGTTTGGTACCTTGGTTATTCTTGCCACACACTGGCAAGCATTCTACCTCCATTCAACAATTACCAAATTAGCCTTGTTGTTCTATTCAAAGTTACTCACAACATAACTGCTGGAGTTGGAGAGGTATGGCTATTGAGAATTACTGCTTTCTGTGACCTTTCACCATGTCATCTGTGTGGTCTATCAGTATTATGTCCCTGTATGAATAATTTGGCCTTTCTCAAAGTCCAAACGATAGTCATAAACTGCATGTGCATCTTCCACAAGTAAGCCATGTTGCGAACCCAACCTGTTAAGTTCCAATAACTTTAGACACATCCAGAGCCATCATGTATTCACACTATTCCTCATGTGTATGAAGGGCTGTTTTTTCTGTACCAGTGGGGGGAAGGGAGGGGGGGATTAACTCAAATAAGAACAAATTTCACATGGGTCATCCCATGTGTCAGCTGAAACAGAATGAAAAGCATTTTGTCACCCATTATCTCAGATTTGGATCAAACTTGGCTTATTTGTTTCCCTATGGATTTAAGTACCCATACTAAATAGTAGCATTTTCTCCCTCCCTGTTTCCAGTTTATGGCACTTCAAAGTTTGCAAGTTCTGTTAGTCTTAACACTGTAATGGAGCAAATCAACATTTGGAAAATAAATTAATTACCAACTTTTAGTGGTGCATTGGTAGAGGGAGCCACACAAAGACAATAAGGGGACTAGAATAAGGAGCAAATGATGGATAGAGGGGGAGTGGAGAAAGTGTTGTAAGGATAATTTCATCTATGCAGTTCACGTGGTGGAGAGGAGGACATAGTTGGTTCAGATAGTGAAGCAGTCACTGAAACCAAGCATGTTATGTTCAACTGCATGTTGTGCCACAGGGTTGTCTAATTTGCTCTTAACCACAGTTTGGCAGGGGATGTTCATCCTGGTGGACAGTTGGTTGATAGTCATACCAATATAAAAAGCTGTAGAATGATTGCAGCAGAGCTGGTATTGTATATGATATGGCTGCTTCCACAGGTGGCCCTGCAACTGTTGCTTGTGACAGGACTGGAACAGAAAGTGCTGTGTGAGTGGACTGGGCAGGTTTTGCACCTGGGTCTTTCACAGGGATATGATCCTTGTGGCAAGGGGTTGGGATCAGTGGTGGCATAGGTCTGGACTAGGAAGTTGTGGAGGTTAGGTGTGCAATAGAACACCACTTTAGGAGAATTGGGAAGGATCTTGGGCAGGATGTCCCTCATTTCAAGGTGTGATTATAGTAATCAAAGCCCTGATGAAGGATGTGGTTCAGTTGTTTCATTCCCTAGGTGGTTTTGGGGTTGATAGGAGGATTGGGTGTATATGGGGAAAGGGCATGAGAGATTTGATTGCAGACTAGATCTGGAAGATAGTGCCTAGGTCTGTGAAGGCCTTGGTGAGACTCTTAGCATACTGAGCAAGGGAGTTCTTGTCACTACAGATATGCCATCCCTGGGTGGCTAAGCTGTAAGGGAGGGATTTTTTGGTGTGGAAGGGATGACAGCTGTTGAAATGCAGGTACCGTTTGTGGTTGGTTGGTTTAATGTGGATAGAGGTGTGAATGAGGCCATCAGGAAGGTAGCATGCTGGGTTGAGGAGGACCAGGTGAAATGGATGGCAGAGAAGGTACTGAGGTTGAGAAGGAACGAGGATAGGGTGCCTTGGCCCCGAGTCCAGATCATGAAGATATCATCAATGAACCTGAAACAAACCAGGGGTTTGACATTTCCAGAGGCTAGGAAGGTCTCCTCTACATAGTCTATAAACAGGTTGACACAGGAGAGTGTCACACAGGTGTATATGGCTATGCCGTGGATTTGTTTGTACACCTTCCTTCCACAGGAGAAGTAGCAGTAGTATATTACACTGTTCGACATGGGTTCTATTTCTGATATTAAAGTATGTGCTTCTAGACCATTTTACCGTGGGAAATTCAAATATGTAAACAAAACATCGTTGTCAGGGATACTTTTTATGTAATATGTATATATATATATATATATATATATATATATATATATATATGTATATTCACAATTCATGGCAAACACAGAGATGTTTTGGAGAAATACGGGTATGTTGCCGCATCCAGTAGTGATAGAACGTGATAATTTCTTGTGCAACAGCAGGTGGGAAGAATCAGACATCATTAGGCTACCCCCGCCACACCTATGTCATTAAGATCACCTGAAACATCTCATTAACTCGAACGGCAACAGCC
The DNA here is from genome assembly GCF_023898315.1 of Schistocerca nitens. Classification (NCBI taxonomy): domain Eukaryota; kingdom Metazoa; phylum Arthropoda; class Insecta; order Orthoptera; family Acrididae; genus Schistocerca; species Schistocerca nitens. Next base: position 231,046,688 of record NC_064622.1, read on the forward strand.
GGTCGCTGCCTCGGCAGTAAAGCTTCACGCCTCCTAGGGGCAGGTGCATCGAGTTTACAACAGTGGTGTTAGCCGCAGTTTGTGTCAGTCTTAACGAGTGGGTGTTTTGGCTGACAAGTAACTGTCTGTTGTATTTCTGAGCACGGATGAATTTTTTAATTCCTGTGTGTAAACTGATTGAGCCTGGTGCTGAAGGTAAAACGACTGCTTGTTTTTACACATCAGCGTTCCTCTATTCCCTACTATTAAGTTAATACAGGTGTATTACCAAAGCGGTATTTTTAAATTTGCAGAAATGCCACGTCGTCATGGATGTCTATATAAGCCGGACAACTTCTGCTACATCTGTGGGAAGTTCAATTTTGCCAGAAATAGGAAGAAAATTTCTTCAGTCATAAAGAAAGCATACAAACATTTCTTTGGAGTAGAGGTGGAGACCAAGATAAAGAATGGGCACCACATTTCTGTTGTGCTACATGTTACTGCAAACTAATTCAGTGGTGGAAAGGTAAAGAGAATGTGGCGATGTTTGCTGTTCCCATGATGTGGAGGGAGCCTAAGGATCATGTTACTGATTGTTATTTCATCCTAACAAAAATTCAGGGTTTTACAAACAAAACGTCGAAGAGGCACATTGTTTACCCAGATCTGCTTTCAGCGAGAATGCCAGTGCGGCATTCGGACAACCTTCCAGTACCTTCAAGAGCTCGAGATCAAATTCCGAGTGACAGTGAAATAAGTAGTACTGAAGAAATCACAGATGATGATTCTTTATATCACTGCACAAGTGAGTCATCGCCACATTTGTTAACACAGGCAGATTTAAATGATTTAGTACGTGATCTAGGGCTAAGTAAACAAAAGGCGCACCTGCTTGGTTCAAGATTACAAGAGTATAATCTACTGCACCAAAGTACTAAAATCAGTGTGTTCAGGCACAGAGAACATGCCTTTATTTCTTATTTTTCAACTGACGAAGCACTGACATTTTGCAATGATGTTGCTGGCCTGATGAAAGTGCTGAACTTCACTTATATTTCACAGGAGTGAAGACTTTTCATAGATGCATCGAAAACAAGTCTGAAGGGTGTTTTGCTCCATAACGGAAATAAAATACCCTCTGTTCCCATAGCTTACACTAGTTTGACAAAAGAGAATTACGAATTCGTACAAAGGATGCTAAATTCATTAAAATACAATGAACACAAATGGAAAATATGTGCAGATTTCAAGGTAATTGCTATGGTACTGGAAATGCAACAAGGCTACACAAATTATGCCTGTTTTCTTTGCGAGTGGGATAGTAGAGACCAAAATTCTCACTTCGTGAAAAAGAAATGGCCTAGGCGGAGATGGAAAGTTGGCGAAAGTCTGGTAGCTCCTGAATATATACTACTTCCACCACTTCACATCAAACTTGGCCTGATGAAACAATTCGTGAAGGCCATGGATCAAACAGGCTGTGGGTTTGCATATCTAGCTACCAAATTCTCCCGTCTTTCAGCTGCAAAAATAAAGGAAGGTGTATTTGTGGGCTCACAAATCAGGGAGCTGCAGAAAGATGCAAATTTTGAAGCATGTTTAACTGATAAAGAAAAAACCGCATGGGACTGTTTCAAGATGGTGTCGGAAAACTTCCTCGGAAGAAAAAGAGCTACTAACTACAAAGCAATTGTGAAGGATATGATCAAAGCATATCAGGATTTGGGGTGCAATATGTCTTTGAAGGTACATGTGATGGACTCTCATCTGGACTACTTCACAGAGAGTTGTAGTGACGTATCGGATGAACATGGGGAAAGATTCCATAAAGACATTTCTACCATAGAAAGGCGCTATGAAGGGAAGTGGGTACCTTCTATGTTAGCAGATTATTGCTGGAATATCATTCGAGAGAAGAAAGATTCACAATACAAGAGAAAAAAGTGATGTGCATTACAAGGCAGTTGTTTGTCAATTTTCTGCAGTTTCTCATGTCAAATAAATGCTTCAAAGTGTATACACATAGGTTACTGTGTTATATGTTAGATCCCACCCTCCATTAATGTGATGAACTTATAACATCATAAAGATGTGCATTTGTTTGTCGAATTTCACCTCACGTTTGCTGCACTATATCAGAAACTGAAAAGAGAAATAAAATTGCGATTACTGATAAACTATCCCTGACAGAATAAAACCAAAAACAGTTTTCAATTCAGCACTAAAAATACAACTAGGATCACAATATTTTTATCAGAAATAGAAAAAAAGTTTTTTTTTGTAGAACAGTGTTATCCATCTGTTAAAAAGAGATCTGCATAACATATAGACAGAGATATTAAGGAAGTAACGTACACAAGCAGTTGTAAATGCAAACAAATCATCATGATAGATGCACATACTCAAGGAAATTCAAACAGATTTGGCCCAACACTAGCAGTCCATAAGCGGAAGAAATCCACCACATGAAAGAAGAATGTGAAGTAACCTAGTATCTGAAATCTATGTCCATGAGTGAAAAGAAGTGCTCTTCAAACAAAATGGAAGGATTCTTTATAAAGACGCAACATCAAAGAAATATGATAGTATGTGGCACATAAGTTATTGAATTTTCTGAATATTAAGAATCCATTTTCAAAATGAAAATGTTTAGGGAGAAAATCTGATGAATTAGAACTCTTGTTGAGTGATCACCTCATGTATGTTTCAGTATTGTGTAAATGTGAGCACTGGCTATGAAAGATATTTGGAGATGTAGTTAGTATACCATGTTCTGCTGCAATCAGCACCACAAATGTGGTGGGATGTGCATCTATGTTAACAGAGACATAAAAATAAAAAGACATAAAACTTAAAATGTCCAATGTACTGAACAAGACTTTGAGTACTGTGTGTGTGCGCAAAGATGTCATTGTGTGTTTGCATCACCCATCATCAGGAAATTGTACAGAGTTTCCTGACATTGTTGAGGGGCTAATGAATAAAATGAAGTTTCATTTAAAATGCACAGTTGTGTATGGTGACTTCAATGTCAATGTTAAAGGCACTTATAAAAAAAAAGGCAACAACTGCTAAATTCATTTGCAACACATGAGAGCTTTTGCAACCCTATACAGTGAGTGCACATAATTAAACAGAGCACACTTCCATGGCTGCCTAAAGAGGCCACCTCACATCAGCACAGACAGCACAGATAGTCCTGTTCCATGTGCAAAACAGTTTTATATCAGCAAGCTCTAATGTTTATGTGACAAATGTATACTTCAAATTAGACTGTGCCTTATGGCACTTGTTGGTTATGTTTGTTTGTACCAATTACAGTGTCATTCAGCACCTTAGTATATTCCTTCATGTGTGAGCAAAATAAAAGTTGGTTGGTGGAAATTCTGATATTGTGCTGTGCAATGTTACAATATTTTTGGCAATGAGTGTGGTATTCTACTCCATTTGTTTCATTTCATGGCTCACTATAGAAAATATGTCAGTGGAAGAAATTCTTCAATTTCTTGTTGAACAGCAATGAGCTTTCACCAATCGACAGAAGGCTTTCTCCATGGCACTAATCAATTTGGTAGCATTGCTGATGTGTCAGATTCACCACTGTTGACACAGCCCCTTCCTCTGTATGATGATTCTGCGGAAGATTGAGACACATACAAAAAACACTTTGGGCAGCAATTCCAAGCTTTTGGTGTCACTGACCCAAACATGTGTAAGGCATCCTTTCTATCATGGATTCCTTGCTAATGTTTATCACCATTTGTGTCAGGTAGCACATCTTAAGGAACCTGCCAGTCTTTCTTTTGATGAAATGTGTCAGTTGCTCTCTGCTTGTCACTGTGAAAGCGCTCACATTATTATTGTTCATCTTGAGTTATACCATTGTCAAAAGCAGCCACAAAAGTTGTACAGAGCTTGGGCTTGCACATCCTCATGGGTTTAGCAGGCATTTTCAGTTTGTTATTGAAACTCATGGGACTCATATGCTGATTCGATACTTTGTGATGCTACACAAATCCAAAAAAAGTTTTGCATCACCCCGGTTCCCAGAACTCCTGAAGATAGACATTGACTGTCGATATTGTATCACAGACACAGTCCCTTTGACTGTTCAGAGATGTCACTAAACCCACCCAAAGATGTAAACAACCATGCATGAGCAACACCTATTAGACGGAGGGGGTCCAACAGCCGGTCAGTTCCAGTCATTCAACCAGGAAGGACGTACGCGGCTCATGTTGTCTGTAGTTCAATCATGCCTAGACAGTCAATACTGAGGGTTGATCATGTCCACATTATTACTTTGTGCCAGGAAGGGCTCTCAACAAGGGAAGTGTCCAGGCGAATCGGAGTGAACCAAAGCAATGTTGATCGGACATGGAGGAGATACAGAGAGCGAGGGAACTGTCGATGGCATGCCTCGCTCAGGCTGCTCAAGGGCTACTACTACAGTGGATGGCTGCTACCTACAGATTATGGCTTGGAGGAACCCTGACAGAAATGCCACCATGCTTTTTGTGCAGCCACAGAACGTCATGTTATGACTCAAACTGTGCACAGTAGGCTATATGGTGTGCAACTTCACTCCTGACGTCCAGGGTGAGGTCCATCTTTGCAACCACGACACCATGCAGTGCAGTACAGATGGGCTCAACAACATGCCAAATGGACCACTCAGGATAGGCATCATGTTCTCTCCACTGATGAGTGTTGCATATGCCTTCAACCAAACCAATTTGTACCTCCATCATGCATATCCTGTGAATGATTTCCTTCAGGATAACGACATCGCTCGACTAGAGTGGCCGGCATGTTCTTCAGACATGAATCCTATCAAACATGCTTGGGATAGATTGAAAAGGGCTTTTTATGGATGATGTGACAAACCAACCACTCTGTGGGACCTACGCCAAATCGCAGTTGAGGAGTGGGACAATCTGGACCAATGGTGCCTTGATGAACTTATGGATAGTATGCCACAACAAATACAGGCATGCATCAATGCAAGAGGATGTACTACTGGGTATTAGAGGTACCGGTGTGTACAGCAATCTGGACCACCACCTCTGAAGGTCTCACTGTATGGTGGTACTACGTGCAATGCGTGGTTTTCGTAAGTAATAAAAAGGGTGGAAATGATGTTTATGTTAATCTCTATTCCAATTTTCTGTACAGGTTCTGGAACTATCAGAACTGAGCTGATGCAAAACTTTTTTGATTTGTGTATATAATAGATAGAGATGTTCATGAAACGCACTTGACAATGTGCAAATCCCTTCTCTCACAGAGGTTTGAACATTGCCCAGTCTTATGAGGCATCTAGGAAAGCAGGAAATCAGACAGAAGCTTAGTATGAAGTAGCCACCATTGCTTCTCCTCCTTAGCTGCTGTCAGTTAGCTTAAGGGGGAAGATGCTGTTGGGAAGATGCTGTTACGGCCATGCAATCGTGATCTCCATAATGACTGAGGCAGCACCGTGCTAAACAGCAGTCAGTGCCACAATAGTGGCCATGTACTTCACTCCCATCATGTCCTTATTGTTTTGATCAACATGAGCAGCCTGTGTGCCCAAAGTGTTGGGTGATGTACAACCATTGTAAAAAAAAAGTTGTAAAAAAAAAAGGAAGGTAAGAGCGGGAGGAGGAGAGGGGGGGGGGGGGGGGGGGGGGTTGCAACTCTTAGCCTCCTACATCAGACATGAATATGTATGTGAATAGTGTTTCTCAAGTGATGGTAGAATCCAAACCAAACTTTATACTGAAGTAAGTGTTATGGACAAGATATTAAAAATACAAGTAGCATGGGGGCGGCAGTGATTTTGTTAAATTCTCAGACCTATGTCAATCTCACATCACTAACATTGTCCCCTGTCTCTTGTCAGTAAGTGAGTTACAACAAATACCTATTATGGTACAGTTTTCTACTCCTGCAGTGTATAAAGCTGTATCCATATTTGCCTAATAATGAATAGAACTTTGAAGGATTGTCAGAAAAGTAGTTGAGGTGAGTTTTGATTTTCACATCAGTTACCCTGTTGCTTACCATGTATTTCTCCAAATGAATCCTATTCAGATCACTGATCAAATATTTCTATCTTTCCCCAAAATTCACTGTATAGCAGAGATGCTGAGTCACAGGTAGGCACAACAAATAGACTGTCACAAATAAACCTTTCAGCCATTAAGGCCTTCATCAACAACAAATGACACACACGCACGCACGCACGCACGCACACACACACACACACACACACACACTCAAATGCAACTCACACATACGACTGCAGTCTCAGGCAATTGAAACCACACTATGAGCAGCAGCACTGGTGCACGATGGGAGTGGCGACTGGCTGGGGTTAAGGAGGAGGCTGGGGCAGGGAGGAGCAGGTATAGTATGGTGTGGGTGGCAGATAGTGAAGTGCTGCAGGTTACACAGGGCAGAAGGGAGGTGGGGAAGGGGGAAGTTCCAGAAGAGGAGAGAAGTAAAAAGACTGAGTGTGATGGTGGAATGACAGCTGTGTACTGCTGGAATGGGAACAGGGAAGGGGCTGGATGGATGAGGACAGTGACTAACGAAGGTTGAGGTCAGGAGGGTTACAGGAATGTAGGATGTATTGCAAGGAAAACTCTCACTTCCGCAGTCCAGAAAAGCTGGTGTTGGTGGGAAGGATCCATATGGCAAAGGCTGTGAAGCTGTCATTGAAATGAAGGGTATCATGTTTGGCAGTTTGTTCAGCAACAGGGGGGTTGTTTTTTGGCCACAGTTTGTCGGTGGCCATTCATCTGGACAGACAGCTTGTTGGCTGTCATGCCTACATAGAATGCAGCACAGTGGTTGCAGCTTAGCTTGTAGATCACATGACTGGTTTCCCAGGTAGGTCTGCCTTTGATGGGATAGGTGGTGTTAGAGACAGGACTTGAGTGGGTGGTGATGGCAGGATGTATGGGACAAGTCTTGCATCTAGGTTTATTACAGTGGTATGAGTCATGAGGTAAGGGGTTGGAAGCAGGGGTTGTGTAAGGATGGACCAGTATATTGTGTAGGCTGCATGACTGAATTTGGGAGTGGGGCAAAAGGTGAGGCCTTTGGAAAGGACTGATATTTCTGTGGGTCTAAGGCATCTGTAGGAAAGGTTCATAACTGTGTAATGAGTCTGTTTAGGTTCTGGATTCTCTGTGGTGGTGGGAGGGAGTTTTGTCAGGTGGGGTAAGTGTAGTAGATCTGCAAACCAAGGTTTGTCAGCTATGAGGGGATGAGGGGGAGGTATGGAGGTTGTTGTACAAGTGGTCAACAGTGGTACTCCACAATATACTCATCCATCCTTACACAACCCCCGTTTTCAGACCCTTATCTCATGGCTCATACCCCTGCAATACACCTAGATGCAAGACCTGTCCCAAACATCCTCCCACCACCACCTACTCCAGTCTGGTCACTAACATCACCTATCCCATCAAAGGTAGACCTACCTGGGAAACAAGTCATGTGATCTACAAGCTAAGCTGCAACCACTGTGCTGCATTCTATGTGAGCATGACAACCAACAAGCTGTCTGTCCACATTAATGGCCACAGACAACCTATGGGCAAGAAACAAGTGGACGACCCTGTTGCTGAACATGCTGCCCAACATGATGTCCTTCACTTCAATGAGTGCTTCACAGCCTGCGCCATATGGATCCTTCCCACCAACACCAGCTTTTACGAACTGTGGAAGTGGGAGTTTTCACTGCAATACATCCTACGTTCCTATATCCCTCATGGCCTCAACCTTTGTTAGTCACTGTCCTCACCCATCCAGCCCCTTCCCTGTTCCCATTCCAGTGCTACACAGCCGTCATTCCACCATCACACCCAGTCTTTTTTACTTTTCTCCTTTTCCACCACTTCCCCTCTCCCCCTCCTCACCTCTCCCCTGCACTCTGTCGAACCTACAGCACTTCACTGTCTGCCAGTCTCACCATACTATCCCTTCCCTTCCCCACCCCAGCCTCCTCCTCACCCCATCCAGTTGCCACTCCCATCATGCACTGGTGCTGCTGCTCGTAGTGTGGTTTCAGTTGTCTGAGACTGCAGTTGTTTGTGTCAGTTGCGTTTGTGTGTGTGTGTGTGTGTGTGTGTGTGTGTGTGTGTGTGTGTGTGTGTGTGTGTGTCTGTCTGTCTGTCTGTCTGTCTGTCATCTATTGTTGATGAAGACCTTAATGGCCAAAAGCTTTATTTGTGACAGTCTTTTTGTTGTGCCTATCTGCGACTCGCATCTCCTCTTTGCTTTTCATAATCTTATTACATTCCATCCTGGATTTTCCACTGTTTGATTTCCCCAAAATTCTTGTTTCAGCCACTTATACATAAACTTCCTGGTATGTGTCTGGACTCAATATTTCTGAAATTTTACAAAATTTCTTGGCTAATTCACCAACAGCTGACAAAAAGGAGTGTCCCTGAATTGTAAAGCAGAGAACAATGCCAGTCTCTTCTTATTAAAAAGACATAAATCAATAATAACTACACAGCTACACTCTATTATACTGTCCACCTTAAAAAGACAAAGTTTTTGCATCTGACTTCTGTACTTCTAACAGTTAGAATGAAAAGAAATACAAGTACCTAACAGGGCTGTAACACTGGTAACAAATAGTAATTGGCCATTGTTAGTCAGTAAAAAGGTTTCACTTTGGTCAACCAGTCTTACACTGTAGCCAGCATTGCTTAAAAAAGAAAAATCAATTCAACTGACAGACTTTATGCAGTTCAATTCATTGTATAAGGGTCTAGAGCAGACCAAGGAAAACCTTATTTTGTATGAAACCTAATTTTATAAAGAGAAGAGCTGAGAAAACTGGAAAATATAATGGGGAAAAAATTACAACAGAAAATTGTAAGTGGAAAAGGTCGTGAAAAAGATGCGAGAAAAATCAAAAGCTTACAGAGGGGTAAACAGAGAGGGGAAGTCATCTGAACAACAGAATCTACTATGAAGATAGTAACTGCTCTCAAAGGAACAGATACCATTGATGACTGTGCAGCTTCTCCAGAATAAATGATAATTAATTGAAACCCTCACTGGCTGTCAGCAGCTGAGGGTTTCAATTAAGAATCATATATGTTTGGGGAAAAATATTTCAGGAGTTGACAGCAATAGTCAGTGCGGTTGGTGAAAAACAAGCACACAAAAACATGAATGAATTGTACAGAAGCAAGGTGAGATGGTAAGAAAAGTGGTGTCAGTTTCACAAATAAATCAGTGAAAGACATCAGGAGATGGCCCTACAGTGTATAATGAACCAGAAACAAAGTGTCAGATGAATATTTGTAAGTAACAATAGTCCTGACTAAGTGCACTGGAATCAAAACTGCAAAAGACACGAGGGCAAGATGTTGTTAATAGCAGATGGCACAGATAAATAAATGAACAAAATAGCACAAAATGTGACAGTTTGAAGTAGATAGATGGCAACAAAGATTGGCACAGGTTTACATTTGGAGGAATAATGGACAAAAGGGAAAATATATTGACAAGAGTAATCAGTATTTGAAAATATAATATGGATAGATAAAAGATCTACCTACCAAATGGTGGCAGGAAAACACACATACAACACATGGAAATGCATGAGATTTTGGAGCCAGTGGCTCCTCCTGGCAAAAGGGCTGAAGAAATAGAGGGATGTAGGAAAAGACTGGTGTGGTTTAGAGTCAGGGAAAAGTTGCCCAGAACTTTGAGTCAGGGGAGACTTATTGAATGAGATCAGAAGAAAATAATGATTTGCCTATCCATATTATATTTTGAAACAATTATTACTTTTGTTGATCTGTATTAAAATAGTGTGCTATATCAACCCAAACATTTATTCAGTGGTTCACCTCAACCGGGTGTCAGAACTAAACATTAAAAAAAAAAAGGTAATATATTGCAATAGCATTGCTGATTTTGTGAAACATCAGTGTTAACTTAAAGATCATCTATGAAATTTCTGCATTAATTCCCCAACGTCATGTACCTGTACTCTGAATAATCTGTATGTGGATGCTAAATAAATATAATACATTATGATCAAGAGATACATTACTGCATCCACAACACAATAAAGGTAAAACTGTACACACTTGTAACATACGGTATGAAAAATTGTAAGTTGGTAATTGTGTATATTTTATCAGTATACACATTTAGATGACATCCATACAATGCATATTGTCTATGGATGGATGAATAAATGAACAAAAATTTCTGTGTTCTTGTTTTCTCCATGTGCAACCCATATTATTCCTGTCAGTGTTCATATCTTCCTACTGAGGTCTTTCCAAAATATCGCCTGGCATGCCACAAATGCTATAATTAATATATTCTTCTAATTTGCTCCTTTTACGCATTTAACTTTACCTCCCATTATTTTCTTTAAGAACATTTCTCATGTGTTTCCATCTAGTATTTCTTGAAATTACTTGTCCTTTAATATACATGTAGGTGCTGACAGTAAGCTGTACATAAAAATGAATATGAATTTTTACTTCGTACTGCAACTGCTAAGACTGTTATTCACCTTATATGTTTGCTGCTGATGTTTCCATATATGTCAATCAGCATATTTGCAGGTTGGCAAGGAATGTGGGAAGCAATCTGCCGTACAATTAACTTGCCACAGTTTGCACATTTGTACAAGTGTGCTAGACTGGCATAGTGACCACGTGCAATTTCAGGAGTTGGTTCTGCCAGTGATGCTATCAGTTTACTGTACAGTCGACTCTGCACTTTATCCTTGCGATCACGCAATGCTTCAACTTCTGAGTTTGAGAAAAGTCCAGCAAGCCTGTAAAATAAATTAACATTTGATTTAAAGTAACTAAAAAAGTCACAAAGAACATATATACCATCTCAAACTTTCTCTCTTTCTTTAACATATGGTGTGCTTGCACAAACATGGGAGAAACAGAAAAAGAGAACAAATGAAAGGGCCACAAGGAAGAAGAATAATTTTTACAGCTTATCATTACATAATGGCAGTAATATCACAGTGTCTTTTCCTGTACTCTCTACTGTGGAAAACAAAGGGGGGGGGGGGGGGCAATGCTACTGACATTAGAAACCAGTTAACTGAAAAGCTCCTAACATTGTGTTTGGAAGTCAAAATACTGATATATCTCATAGAAATAAGCAAAAAGAAGAAATCATATTTCTACCTTCTGTATTAAAGATACACAGCTGCTTTAAAAATTGGAGAAAATCAATAATACATTGACATCCTCAATTTATCTCTAGCCATTTTATCATAAAATATATCAGGGCATGTCCTTTATGTTAAATATAACAAATACTGTTGATAAAACACTGTACTTTTTTATCTTGAAATTTGTAGAGTAGAACTATTCGATATCAATTAATTTTACTATTCATTGTTAAAGAAGTTGTTGCAATGTTTCTCAGGAATTAAAAACAGTTTTCCTTCAAGTAGTTTCAAAAGTGTTTTACATGTCATTAACCTGACCATGCTAATGTTCCTTATTCTAAAACTTAAGAAAGAAAAAGCTCTAAATGTGGGCATCCAAACTGCAAAAAGGAATATCTGAGGAATGTTTAATGACAAAGAGTTTCTTCTCTAAATATGTACAACAATGAGTGTAATTCATGTAACAAGCTAACTGGATGTCAATAATGGATTTTTCAGTCACTGGCAATCTGATCAAGTTATGAAGACTGAATTTTCAGAGACTCCCATCAATAGCAATTGCATACTGTAAACAAAAAAAGAAATGAGGTGCCACATTTCCCAGTGTTTCTGTGACTTTATTTGGAACCTTGTAGGACTTTATAAAGTTTATACAGTGCTACTAAATGCCTATACAAGATGAAATAAGGTGGATTTAACTGTAGTTGTCTTTGCATCACACAATGTGTTTGAAGAAATTAAGATAGTGTATCATTCACGTGAAACAAGCAAATGCATTAATTATTGTTGAGTGTGTATCTGTTTATAGCATTAACTGTGTGGTGTACCACATTTGCAAAGCATTTTCTATCAACAGCTGTGATGTGTAATTGCTAACTATCTGCATAATTAAGTTCTGGAGCATGAGTTATCAAGAGGACAGTAACCATTATGGATACCTGAACTGCTCTGAATGACTTGTCGTTAGAAACAACTTTCTTTCTGTCTCCTGGAATTTCCATTTGTGAAAGTAGTCCATCATTATTTTTATTTATGTTAGCTGTACCCAGCCCCACTTTGCTTTGGCTCACTCTGCTTAAATGGAAAAGAAAGAAAAGAGAAAGCACTTGTTCGTAAAACATGTGGGAATTGGATATATGTCCTAATCTCTTTCTCTCCAGGCTCTGTCCATCTCCCCTGCCCCCTTCCTTTGGCCATCTCCTCCTCCTGCCCCCTCTCTCAGTCTGTCTTCTCCTTCCTGTTATCACAGAGTTATATGTTACACTACAGCTTCCTCCACTTAGGAAAATGATGTCATCGCTACTGTGAAACATTAACCAAACAGTAAATACCTAAAGTTCAAAACTTTTTGTTGTGCCTATCTGCAACTCAGCATCTCCGTTATGTGGTGAGTAGCAACTATTGTTTTGTTTGCCGATGATACAAACATTGCAATAAATAGCAAATCAAGTGTAGTCTTAGAAAGATCAGCCAATAAAATATTTGTGGACATTAATCACTGGTTCCTAGCCAATTCTTTGTCACTAAACTTTGAAAAAACACACTACATGCAGTTCAGAACTTGTAAGGGGTGTCCCAAGAGTATATGTCTAACATACGATGACAAGAAGATAGAAGAAGTGGACAGTGTTAAATTCTTGGATTACAGCTTGATAATAAATTCAACTGGGAGGAGCACACCACAGAACTGCTGAAGCGTCTTAACAAATCTCTGTTTGCAATGCGAATTTTGTCAGACATAGGGGATATAAAAATGAAAAAGCTGGCATACTATGCTTACTTTCATTCCATAATGTCGTATGGGATTATTTTTTGGGGTAATTCATCAAGCCAAGCTAAAGTTTTCCGGGCACAAAAACGTGCAGTAAGAGTTATATGTGGTGTGAACTCAAGAACATCCTGCAGAAGCCTGTTTAGGGAACTAGGGATACTAACTACTGCTTCCCAATATATTTATTCCTTAATGAAATTTGTCATTAAAAATATATCACTTTTTCAAACCAACAGCTCAATTCATGGAATCAATACTAGAAATAAGAATAATCTTCACAATGATTTAAAGTCACTTAGTCTTGTACAAAAAGGTGTGCATTATTCAGGAACACACATTTTCAATAACTTGCCAGCAGCCATAGAAAGCTTAACAACCAATGAAATTCAGTTTAAGAGAAGCCTAAAGGATTTATTGGTGGCCAACTCCTTCTACTCCATTGATGAATTTCTTAGTAAAACCAACTGATTTGTATATAAGTACAACATAACTTCTGCACAATTTCAGTGCAGTAATGTTGTTGTTGTTGTGGTCTTCAGTCCTGAGACTGGTTTGATGCAGCTCTCCATGCTACTCTATCCTGTGCAAGCTTCTTCATCTCCCAGTACCTACTGCAACCTACATCCTTCTGAATCTGCTTAGTGTATTCATCTCTTGGTCTCCCTCTACGATTTTTACCCTCCACGCTGCCCTCCAATACTAAATTGGTGATCCCTTGATGCCTCAGAACATGTCCTACCAACCGATCCCGTCTTCTGGTCAAGTTGTGCCACAAACTTCTCTTCTCCCCAATCCTATTCAGTACTTCCTCATTAGTTATGTGATCTACCCATCTAATCTTCAGCATTCTTCTGTAGCACCACATTTCGAAAGCTTCTATTCTCTTCTTGTCCAAACTATTTATCGTCCATGTTTCACTTCCATACATGGCTACACTCCATACGAATACTTTCAGAAACGACTTCCTGACACTTAAATCTATACTCGATGTTAACAAATTTCTCTTCTTCAGAAACGCTTTCCTTGCCATTGCCAGTCTACATTTTATATCCTCTCTACTTCGACCATCATCAGTTATTTTGCTCCCCAAATAGCAAAACTCCTTTACTACTTTAAGTGTCTCATTTCCTAATCTAATTCCATCAGCATCACCCAACTTAATTCGACTACATTACTACAGTAATGTGTTCATTGAAAATTTGTGTGTCTGTGTGTGTGTGTGTGTGTGTGTGTGTGTGTGTGTGTGTGTGTGTGTGTGTGTGTAAGTATAATCTAACTTCTGCACCATTTCAGTGCAGTAATGTGTTCATTGTAAATAAGTATCACAGTAGTTGTATTACATGTTTATTACCTTATAAATAAATAAAAAACTTTTTTTATTTTAAATTCAGTGCATTAGTATTTGTAAAATGACTCTTAGTGTTCATTAAAAAATGACGATCATTCCACTTGGGACCTGTGGAATGGTACATTAGCTTATTTGTTTTAGTTGTAAATATTTGTCATGTATTGTTGTTTTTCTGACATGTTCCACATCCTGGAGGACCTCCTCACTACGGATCAATTGGAATGAAAGTAAATCTAATCTAATCTAATCTATCCTTTTCATAATATTGTTACAATCCATCCTGGGTTTTCCATTGTTTGAAAACTAGTTTTAAGCTTCTTAATTAAAATATCAATAGCTTGTATATATTTGGTATATAATCAATGCTGAAATTGTTTTTCATTTATAATAAATATACATATTCATGTTTATTACATGGGGAATGACCCACAATTAGTCATAGGCTTATATTTGCTTTAACATCACTTTGGTTAAGTTTCTTAACATTTCTACAAGATAATTAGTCTTTTACTATGAATATGGGACCCTGAATAACAAATAATATTATCCATATAAATCATTAAACAGTTTTCTACAATATTTCTTTGTTTTTGTTCTCGAGATACTCATTACTAGGACCTACAGTCCATTGGCCGTTTAATCTAATCATTCAATAATATCAGAAAAAGGACAGATTGCTACTCACTGTAAAGATGACACACTGAGACAGACATGATTGAGTAATGCAAAAGATAACTGTGTACAAACAAACTTGGTGTGACTATATTGCTGATCTAATTGAGAACTAGGCAATATTGGGTAACGTTTATATTGTGCAATTCATGACACTGCAGTTAGGAAATGAAAGAGCAATGTTTTAGTGAGGTCATTGGACCTATATGTTACCTGAAAACTTGTTTTTGTATCCTGAGGAATTATGAGCTTAAAGTGGTGATACTGGAATGAAGAACAATAATTTTGTTGATTAACTGATAACTGTGGCACAAAAGTGATGTGAATATTCTGACAGGTCAACCATTTGGTAACAATTTGTGAGGATTTAATTTTCTAGTTGAATGAGAGTAGTGCTCAGAGTTGAGCAGAGAACTGGGGCGATGACTTGATACAATTTCCATCCCCTTAACTTTGATTTGAATAGTAAATAAGTTATGTGATGGTGACTTATTTTTTTAATAACATAATGAGTAGTAAAGCTATGCTACTGCACATCTTGAGTTTTTACTAGAGGTAATGCACATCTTGAGTTTTTGCTATTTTGCAAGTGGAAAAGAGATCCAGATCTTTCAAGTTTAACCAGTTTCAGACAATTATGACTTAGAGTAATGTGTTATGGTGTAATGTGCACCTGAATTTAAAACTTTACTAGTCCACTCCTTTCGTACTATAGTCACTTTTAGTGCTAATTATTGTAATGTTATGAGAACTATTTAATGTATACATATTTATGGAGTAATGACTGTTGTTTTTTGTGTTAAAAATTTTTTTAGACTTAAGTTAGAATTAAAAGTAAGTGCAGTGAAGTAGGGTAATTTGTCTCATTTTTTCATGTACTGTGGAGGAGGAGAACCATCTCCAAGGAAACTAATCGAGGTGCATTTCATAACTAACTGCCACTTAGACCCATTGAAGGCGTGGACAGCTAGGTGAGAGGAAAAAGTGAAAGCACTTGTGAAAACTACTAAAGACTGAGCAAGTCAAATTTTCTGTCTATTGCAACCCATTAGGATTTATTGTGTTTAGCGAGACAGGACTTGTGCAAAGTGATATGTATTGTACAATGTAATCTTTGTTTAACAAAAAAGGACTTCACTTATGATGAAGATGCCTAATTTTTTGTTAAAAGTATAACTTGTGGATATTTTGTGATATTGAAAGCAATACACTGCATGTAATTATTTTAGATGGGGATTTTCGTACGGCCAGTTCACGTAAGTATAAATTTGAAAAACATATATACTGTAGTTTTTGATAAGATTTTTTACATAATATTTTTTTGTGTGTATATTGTTAAACCCAATTTCTGGAGGCATTTGTGGTCATTGAATTGTCCATTTAGCTATTAGCAATATCTGGTCAATCCAATGAGGGGTTGATGTGATGAAGCAAGCTGGGATAATTTTAATTCCCCTCTAGTTTTTCCATCTCCATCCTTAAATTTGTTTTGTTACGTTTAACTAATTACCATTAACGTACATGAATGCAATCTGCATTTTCATAAAAGAGAAAGATTGGCCCTTAGTTTTATAGAATATAACACCAGATCTAATTTTGTGATCAGTTTTATGTATGTAATTGATTTCCTAATTTATTTTGACTATTCCTAGTTAGTATCTTTTGTTATAGTGTGAAATCAGTGATTGTTTTGTAACTTAAATTCTATCGTTGACGTATAAACAAATATAAATTCTCAAATAATTGTAAACACCTGGAAGACGAAATGCTGGTAATCTTAAAGTATGTATTTGGCTCTATTCGAAAACATGTTAGCAAAGCCAGCCCTTAATTAATTCCAAAGTAATTAACAGTTTTGTCAAAAGTATTGTTTTCGTACTTATATTTGTTAATTTCATGATTTAAACAAATAACTTTGCCTAACTCTTGCAGTAGAAGAAACTGTTAAACTGATGCATTTTTTGATGTATTCAGTTAATTTAATGAGTTAAGTTTTAATAGTAATTTCTGTAAGTTTAACTTTAAACAATGTGTAGTTTCAGTACCTATTATTTTGATGATATATAAGGATGGCCAACTTCGGACGAATAACCTGTGCTGGTTTGAACAACAACAATGCTTCCACTTAACTGTGAAATAAGCGTTACACAATTAGGCCGTGTGTTAAAACAATGATTGTGTCTGCTCCATATGTACCTTTCTATTCTTCAAGAACTGTGAACTTTGAGGATTAGTTTTTTACTGCTCGTAGATGTTCAACAAGAAACTATTGTAGCAGTATGTGGAGGTCTGCCTGCAAACTATTAATGAGGCTTATGGAAAGTTAAACAATAGTGCACTGGCCATATATTAATTGTGTATATGGGGGGTTGTGAAAAGTGAAAGTAAAAGACAGTGAAATGCAACTGCACATCTGTTGGCTACTTTATTTGCTGTAGTCAGTGTCGGAATCCACAACCCATTTTTCAGCCAGTGTAGCAACGCAGTATGTCGACACCAAAAACAACCAACAAATAAAGCAGGTGGCACCACTACACAGTGTCTGGAGCATGCTGTCCATCTCAGTATTAACATGCCTTACAGCACTGTTTACACAGGACCAATCACGGTGCTGAAAGACCTCCACAAACCCCACATTTGTGTGTCTAGTTTCTGCTCCTATTTTATCCAGGTCACTCCTAATACTATATCTTCGATTCATAGCCAGGCTCTTTCCTGCTCTCCCAACTATAGTTACCTGATCTCCCTTCTAAAAGTCCCTGCATAGCTGACCTCAGTTTTTGTTACCTGGCTAAGGTTAGCACCTGGTTTCACAAAATTTGTGACTTGGTACCATGCGCCTAATTTCACCTGAAGCAGCTGGCCTACACCCCTCTCATGACTGCTAACCTAGAAGCAGAATTCTTCTTTTCCTATTCTGATTTGATTCTGAACTGTCTTTTTTCTTAATGCTAATATTCTGCCTCAACCTACATTCAGCTACATCTGGATGACACAGACATTGTTGACAGTAGTGACAGACCACCAATACAATGCACCCAAGATGCGCAGCAATCTGTTGATATGTCCATCCAGCTTCATGCAGGCCCACAGCACAATCCCATTCAAATGGCTGAAGCTTTTCAACAGGAGCACATACCTGGACTGGAAATGGGGCACAGCTCTACCCCTGAATGAATGTTGCAAACTATGTTCACCCTAATCTCAGCACAGTTACCACCTGGAGAGTCAAAATAGAAGGTTCAAAGACAGGCTTACTGAGCACAGTATGATCACTAATGACTGTAATAAATGAATCAACCTCTCACAGTATGCACATATTACACTCTGGTGCCAAAGAACACAGTCCTTGAGGATGTTGCTTTTTTTCCCTGGTAGAGGAGATTTGGCCTTCAAAAGTGAAAATTTGGGGATCAGGATGTGGTTGGCTAGGAGGAATAAGAAAGATATTGTGGGTTGGCTATCAGGAGTACATAATGAAAGGTAGTCTTCCATGGCTGCAAAGCCACTGGAATGTGGGATGATGTACAAGGATGTCACACCCACAGTGCCCAACAAGGAGTCTGGTGGTAACAGGACAGGAACTGTGGAAAGGCAGTGAAGAAAGTGAGCAGTATCTTGAATGTAGGGTAGGAGTTCAGGGACAATAGTTTGCAGGTGTTGATCAACAAAGGCATAGATTCATTCTCTGGGAACATTGTACCCAGCCACAATGGGAGGACCAGTAGGGAGAACTGTGGTGTTGGGATTGTGGAGTAAGTAAAAGGGAAGACTGTGGGAGGCTACTGGTGAGAGGGTTTCAGGTGTCAGGTTTCAGTATGGATCTAAGGCCTCAAGAAGCTGCTGGAGGTCATGTTGGACTTCTATGGTGGGATCATGGTTGTAAATTTGTATGCAGAGGTGTTGTAAAGTTGACATAGAAGTTGACAGCGGGTAGGAAAGTTGATAGAGTCTATGACTTATGACCTCTGTGGCAAGAACTTTGTTTGTGGGAAGGAGGATAAGGTCTGAATCTGTTTTCAGATTATGGATAGTTGTGTCTTCGGTAGGCATGATATTGGACTCACTGGAGAGGGATTTAGGAAATGAGGTGAGGCCATATTAAAAGTGAGGAATTCCCAAAAGGTTACTTGGAGCTGACTACGTGGAAGGGGAGAAGGATCATGGTTTGAGAGAGGTTGAAAGTGTTTTAAACAAGGTTCTATGTGGTACTCTGGTTTGTTGTCAGTTGGGTGTGTGTTGAAAAAATGTTTCCACAGTAGAGAATGAGTAAAGAAAAGAAGGCCTTTACATTCCAGCATGGTTCAACCTAGGTTTTGGACTAAAGGTGAGACCTTTAGAAAGTACTGAGGCTTATGAAGGGGTCAGAGTTTCTGCAGAAAGGATGACGAGAGTGTTACAGGATGGGTGTTCAGGAGTATTGTATTTCACAGAAAGAGAATGAAGTCTTTGGGGATGTGAAAGGTGGAATAAGAATTGTCAGGGAGCAACGGGGGTTGACTGGGGGAGGGAGGGGGGGGAGTGGAGGAGTTTGGATCACAGTGGTAGGCTCTTTGATGGCTACACGTAATCCCATGACGGAGTACGACAGATCAGGTGTGACAGCATCCTCAGATGGTGCTGGTAATGCTGTTCCAGTGATTGAAGGGCAAGAGTTTCAACTGCAGTAATACCGTTCAGGAAGTTGTGGTCCAGTACAAATGGACTTTGTGAAAGGAATAGAGACTGTTAAGTATAGTTTGAGCTGGGTTCTATGGTTAAGAGAGTCAGAACTGGTGAGGGTGATGGACTGATGGAACTGGGAAAAGTTAAGGTTCTGATGGTAGGATGGGTGACAGCCTGAGATGTCAGTTTTAATGGTGAGCCCATTAGGTGGAGTATCATGTGCCAGAGAAGACTTCTTGACTGAGGTTGTGTGACTGAAGTTTTGCTAGGGCAAAGAAGAATATGAGGAATCTGCAGAGGCAGAATTAGTAGGAATTCGTGGTTGAATGGTTGGGAGGTAAAACAAGTGACTGAAAAAAATAGGTAAAACATAGTTAAAAAAGAGATTAAAACAGCTGAAAATAAATAGGTAAAAATTAATGTCAAATGTTATAATAGAAATTAATGGTAGATACTACTGGTTTTCATTTTAACTGAAGACATTGAAATATCTCAAAAACTACATACAACATCAAAAAAAACTATGTTTGCAGTTTATTTGTTTCAGAGGTGACATTCAATGATGCCGTACTCAACCCAGCACTGCACCTGGCACGTGGGTGGCAGAGTGCAACTTTGAAATCTTCAATGGGAACCTATGCTTTTTATTGCAGATTATGATTCTATGGTAAAATCCACACTTGTTTTTTCTGAAGCATTTTCTTCATTTCACCACAGATGGTGCTGTAATCCAAGGAATACAAATGGGTACACAACGTAATTTGTCTAGCTACTCAATGGCCCTTGAATATCCAATAGCATGTGGATCCCAACATCCATGCTGTGAGGGTAGGACAGGCCAGTCTTCCATAACTTCTAATTTAAAACCCCCTTCACAATGTTGTATCCTCCGGTATATAAAACAGGGGACCACTTGACACACCACTGTGGCCATGTAACAAACTATGATGTATTGTAACAGGCAGTACACTGCGACCTGAGCTTGTGTATCATGCAGACATAGAACATATGTTGTTGTTGTTGTGGTCTTCAGTCCTGAGACTGGTTTAATGCAGCTCTCCATGCTAATCTATCCTGTGCAAGCTCCTTCATCTCCCAGTACCTACTGCAGCCTACATCCTTCTGAATCTGCTTAGTGTATTCATCTCTTGGTCTCCCCCTACGATTTTTACCCTCCATGCTGCCCTCCAATGCTAAATTTGTGATCCCTTAATGCCTCAGGACATGTCCTACCAACCGATCCCTTCTTCTAGTCAAGTTGTGCCACAAACTTCTCTTCTCCCCAATCCTATTCAATACATCCTCATTAGTTACGTGATCTACCCACCTAATCTTCAACATTCTTCTGTAGCACCACATTTCAAAAGCTTCTATTCTCTTCTTGTCCAGACTATTTATTGTCCACGTTTCACTTCCATACATGGCTACACTCCATACAAATATTTTCAGAAACGACTTCCTGACACTTAAATCTATACTCGATGTTAACAAATTTATCTTCTTCAGAAACGATTTCCTTGCCATTGCCAGTCTACATTTTATATCCTCTCTACTTCGACCATCATCAGTTCTTTTGCTCCCCAAATAGCTAAATTCCTTTACTACTTTAAGTGTCTCATTTCCTAATCTAATTCCCTCAGCATCACCCGATTTAATTCGACTACATTCCATTATCCTCATTTTGCTTTTGTTGATGTTCATCTTATACCCTCCTTTCAAGACACTGTCCATTCTGTTCAACTGCTCTTCCAAGTCCTTTGCTGTCTCTGACAGAATTACAATGTCATTGGTGAACCTCAAAGTTTTTATTTCTTCTCCATGGATTTTAATACCTACTCCAAATTTTTCTTTTGTTTCCTTTACTGCTTGCTCAATATACAGATTAAATAACATCGGTGAGAGGCTACAACCCTGTCTCACTCCCTTCCCAACCACTGCTTCCCTTTCATGCCCCTTGACTCTTATAACTGCCATCTGGTTTCTGTACAAATTGTAAATAGCCTTTCGCTCCCTGTATTTTACCCCTGCCACCTTCAGAATTTGAAAGAGAGTATTCCAGTCAACATTGTCAAAAGCTTTCTCTATGTCTACAAAAGCTAGAAACATAGGTTTGCCTTTCCTTAATCTTTCTTCTAAGATAAGTTGTAAGGTCAGTATTGCCTCATGTATTCCAACATTTCTACGAAATCCAAACTGATCTTCCCCGAGGTCGGCTTCTACCAGTTTTTCCATTCGTCTGTAAATAATTCGCATTAGTATTTTGCAGCTGTGACTTATTAAACTGATAGTGCGGTAATTTTCACATCTGTCAACACCTGCTTTCTTTGGGATTGGAATTATTATATTCTTCTTGAACTCTGAGGGTATTTCGCTCGTACATCTTGCTCACCAGATGGTAGAGTTTTGTCAGGACTGGCTCTCCCAAGGCCGTCAGTAGTTCTAATGGAATGTTGTCTACTCCCGGGGCCTTGTTGCGACTCAGGTCTTTCAGTGCTCTGTCAAACTCTTCACGCAGTATTGTATCTCCTATTTCATCTTCATCTACATCCTCTTCCACTTCCATAATATTGTCCTCAAGTACATCACCCTTGTATAGACCCTCTATATACTCCTTCCACCTTTCTGCTTTCCCCTCTTTGCTTAGAACTGGGTTTCCATCTGAGCTCTTGATATTCATACAAGTGGCTCTCTTTTCTCCAAAGGTCTCTTTAATTTTCCTGTAGGCTGTATCTATCTTACCCCTAGTGAGATAAGTCTCTACATCCTTACATTTGTCCTCTAGCCATGCCTGATTAGCCATTTTGCACTTCCTGTCGATCTCATTTTTGAGACGTTTGTATTCCTTTTTCCCTGCTTCATTTACTGCATTTTTATATTTTCTCCTTTCATCAATTAAATTCAATATTTCTTCTGTTACCCAAGGATTTCTACTAGCCCTCGTCTTTTTACCTACTTGATCCTCTGCTGCCTTCACTACTTCATCCCTCAGAGCTACCCATTCGCCTTCTACAGTATTTCTTTCCCCCATTCCTGTCAACTGTTCCCTTATGCTGTCCCTGAAACTCTGTACATTCTCTGGTTTACTCATAGAACATATAGCAGCTTTAAACATTACAATACTTGCACAGTGTTCATTGCCTCCACATCTACCTATTATTTGGAGAACAGATATGCAAGTGGACTATAAATGTTGCTGTCACAGAAGAAAAAACTGAAATGGTCCTGATTTATGGAGAACATAGGAGAAATGTTAAAGCTGTTGTTGCCTTCTATGCCAAGCCCTTTCCAGAGAAAGGTCACTCTCATTCATTCTTTTACAATGTTGTGAATGCCTTTATGTCTGATGGCATGTACAGACCGGTAAAAGGAAATGAAGTAAATTTGTTACAGGAAAAGCTAATGAAATAAGTGTACTAGTGACAGTGGTCCATATTTTATAGATGGCATGTTGGAAATGGAAATGCCGTGTGGCTAGGGCCTCCCGTTGGGTAGACCGTTTGCCTGGTGCAAGTCTTTTGAGTTGACACCACTTTGGCGACTTGTGTGTTGATGGGGATGAAATGATGATGCTAAGGACAACACAACACCCAGTCCCTGAGCGGAGAAAAATCTCTGACCCAGCTGGGAATCGAACCCGGGGCGTTAGGTATGACATTCCATTGCACTGACCACTCAGCTACCAGGGGCGGACGATTGCATGTTAAATGGAAGCAAATATTGAATTTTTTTGAACAGGAACTACTGGTGCTACTGCAGGGTTTTGCCCTGGACATTTGACTATGTATGTGATTTCAACAAGGCTGTTGCCCAGCACATTATGCAATTGAAACATGGGAGGTATTTGACCATGTTTACACTGGTCAGTGGATTGGCAGAGGTGGCCCTATTAATTGGCCTACTGGGTCACTGGATTTCTTTCTGAGGGTGTATCTAAAAGGTAAGGTGAACCAGGAAATGCCAACAGGCCATGGATACATGGTTGACCACATCAGAAATACCAGTGCTGGCATTCCCACCGATATGCTTCTGTCCTGTGTACAATCATTTGAAAAGCAGATCAGTATGTGTATTAAAGTTGGTGGTACTATATTTTACTCTAGTTGGAAAAGTGGAATAACTTTTGCCTCGAGCCACAGCACAGTGACTTGTCAAGTAGTTGCTTGTTCAATATGCTGGAGGAATACAACATTGTGAAAGGGGTTTCCAATTAGAAGTTACCACATGCTGGCCTGTCATACCCTCACAGCATGGAGTGGAGTCGCACGTGCCACTGGATATCCAAGGGCCATTGAGCAGCATGTCATAAATGATGATTGTGTACCCATTTCTATTCATCTGATCACAGCACCATCTGTGGCAACATGAAGAAAATGCTTCAGACAAAAGATATGTAGATTTTACCATAGAATCATAATCTGCAATAAAAAATGGGGGGGGGGGGGGGAGGGGGGTCCAATGAAGATTTCAAAGTTCCCCTCCACCCCAATCCTCCCGCCACCCATGCACATGGTAGGATAGGGGGTCAAATGTGGTATCATTGGATGTCCCCCTCTGAGACAAACAAATTGGAACAATAACTTTTTTGATCTGATGTGTGGTTTTTTAGATATTTCAGTGTCTTCAGTTAAAGTGAACACCCTGTATATAGAGACCTCGCTCTTAAAGGACTTACGTCCATCCTAAAAGCTGACACTTGAATCCATCTCCACCCTCCTACCCCTCCTCAAGGCCTTACATCCATCATAAAAGCTGACACCTGAATCCATCTCCCTCCTCATACCACCAACACCTCGCCCTCCTATCTTTTACCTACTCCACAAACCCAAACCCAAAGGTCTCCCTACTGATTATCACATTGTGGCTAGGTACACTGCTCACACACAATGAACCTCTGCCTTTATGAACAACAGCTCAAAACTATTGTCCATAACATGTCATCATGTACTCAAAAAACTGCTCACTTCCTTCACTGCCTTTCCACCGATCCCATCCCATTACATCTAGGCTCCTTGTTAGTCACTGTGGGTATGACCTCATTATACAAAAGTTTCCCACATGCCCATGGCCTTGCAGCCATGGACTCTACCTTTTCCCAACATCCTCCTGATACCAAACCTACCATCTTTTTCCTAATCTTACTGACCCACAATTTTTCACTTTTAAAGGCCAAATCAATAAACAAATCTGTGTTACTGCCATGGGTACTCTCATGGCACCACACTATGTCAACTTATTTATGGGCTAACTGAAGGATCATTCCTATCCAGTCAATGCCTAAAACCCTGTCTGGTTCAGATTGATGATATTTTCATTACCTGAAACCATGGTGGAGACAACCTTTTCTCTTTCCTCCATAACCTCAACACCTACTCCCAAATCCGCTTAATCTGGCCACTGTCAGCTCAACAAGATATCTTTCTAGAAGCTGATCTCCACCTCAAAGATGGCTCCATAAATACATCTGTTCTTATCAGTGCACCAACCACTAGTAATAGCTCCACTTTTACAGCTGACACCCATTTAATGTCAGGAACTCTCTTCCTTACATCTCGCCACCCATGGATCTCACATATGCAGTGGAAAGCAGGAGTTGTCAAAATATACCAATAACTTTAGCATAACTTCTATTGACAGACAGTATCATATCCAGCTCATCCATAAACAGATCTCCTGTGCCAACTCTCACACTGACACAAGTAAACCTGTTAACATGTCACTGACCAACACCCCTCTGATCACCCACTATCACTCTGGTCTTGAAAAAATCAATCACATCCTTCACCAGGGCTTTGACTACTGCATGTTGTGCCCTGAGAGGAGGGATATTGTTACCAAAATCCTACAGACATCACCTAACGTACAGAATACTGTTTTCCATCCCCGTTCCAATCCTGCTCCCAACCCTGCACCCTATGGGTCATTGCCTTATGGTCTACCCAGATGCAAGACCTGTCCCTTATGCCCATCTAGTCACAGGCATTGCCTACCCTATGAAAGGAAGGGTGATGTGTAGAAGCATGTCATATATCACCCATGCTGCAATTACTGTTCAACATACTAGGTGTCCATGACAAGTAACCAACTGTCTAATCACATGAATGGTTGTCACCACACTGTGGTTAAATACAAACATGAGCATCCGGTTGCTGAACAAGCTACACACCAGACAAATGACTTCAACAGCTGCTTCACTATAGCTATTTGGATACTACCTGCCAGCATTATTTTCTCTGAATGATTCAGGGGGAAACTGTCTCTACAGCACAATCCTCCTGGGCTTCACCTCTGCTAACCTTTTTCCCTCTGCCTCATCTTACTTTTCCGGTTCTCTCTTCTGTCCACACCACTCATTTCCCAACCAGATTGTGTATCTCCTACCACTCTTCTTGCCCCTGTCACCCATGCAGTCTCTCTCTCTCTCTCTCTCTCTCTCTCTCTCTCCCCCCCCCCCCCTCTCCCTTCCCTCTGCCTGTCACTTCCCCACTCTCTCTCCCTCTTCCACCCATCTCTCTTCCCTTTCCCTCCCCCTCTCTCTTCTGCAGCTGCTGAGTCATCCGTCAAAAAATGGGCACTGATGCCCATGCAGTTGAGAGCCCCAAAAACCAAACATCATCATCATCATCATCCTCATCTGTCAAAAGACTTGCCACCCATAATCCAGCTACACCCTGCTCACCAAGTGCATCCTTCCCTACTACTCTGCCACCCCCAACAAGTGAGGTAACTGCACTCAGTAATCAATAATCAACAGTCAATCTTGCCTCTGCCATATGTGTGTGTGTGTGTGTGTGTGTGTGTGTGTGTGTGTTCAGAGGATATCAATGACTATAAATCTCAAAAGGCATCATGTCTAAAATAACACTAATTACCAAACAAAATATAATCTATTTGTTTGAGGGGCACTATAAGTAATGCAATTTCTGAAAACAAGTTTGTTCTATTCAAGATTAGTGGGCCTGTATGCCCACACAGTAGCACTTTACTGGTTGATGTTAGAGCCAACATCTTGCTGCATCAGTAACGTCCCCATCATCCACATATCCCATGGGGCACATCCTTCTTTGGACCAAACAGGTGGAAGTTGGAAGGTATGAGATCTGAGCTATAGAGTGGATGAAGAAGAACAGCCCAATGAAGTTTTTGTGAGCTTCTCTTGGGTGTACAGACTTGTGTGAGGCCTTCTGTTGTCACAGAGAAGGAGAAGTTCATTTGAACTTTTGTTTTGAAGAACACACTGAAGTCATTTCTTCATTTTCCTGAGGGTAGCACAATACACTTAAGAGTTGGTCATTGTGCCATCAGGGAGGACATCAAACAGAACAACCCCTTCAGAGTCTCAGAAGACCATCGCCATAACTTTACTGTCTGAGGGTGCAGCTTTGAACTTTTTCTTTGGAGGTGTGGCATCATTCCACAAACTGCTGTTCTGTTTCTGTTTAAAAGTGATGAACCTATTTTCATCATCTGTGACAATGTATGACAAAAAAATATCATAATCAGCCTCGTAACATGCAAGCAATTCCACACAGATCATCCTTCATGGTACTTTATGGTCTTGTAGGTGATCAGAAACCCCAGTGGGCGCACACTTTTGAGCACCCCAATTGGT
Organism: Schistocerca nitens; assembly: GCF_023898315.1. Taxonomy (NCBI): domain Eukaryota; kingdom Metazoa; phylum Arthropoda; class Insecta; order Orthoptera; family Acrididae; genus Schistocerca; species Schistocerca nitens. Next base: position 231,073,902 of record NC_064622.1, read on the forward strand.
GGATGAGTGTGTCAGCACTAACAACAGTGACATCCAGTAGTGCAGCAAGGTGTTTGATTGTGATCCATCGACCAGCTCTAATGAGAGTGTCTGCACATTCCAACATTGCAGGAGACACAGCTGTGTGTGGCGGGCCAGAAAACAGGAGATCGAACAGGTTGCACCACCTTGTTGCAATGATGACAGGTGCCTCGCCTACTCTGCTTTTGTTCATTGTCAGGTCTCCGTAGACATTTTGCAGGTGCCTACTGCAGGTGCCCATGAATATCTGCAACACTCTGATTTTCCACCAAAAGAAACTCAGTGACAGCTCTTTGCTTACAACATACCTCCATTATAAATGCCATTTTGAAGGCTACATGTAGTGCTTACATTTATAGGAAATTCTTGAAACTATAGAGGCTGAAGCAGGAATATTTCACAATGTCCAACAACAAATTCTTCTTTTTCCAACAAAAACTGAGGAAAAAAATGTGTTGCATTACTTATTGAGCACCCTTGTAAATGAATTTGGACAGTCATGAACAAAATCTTAACTTAAATATCGGTGCTTTCAATTTTTTTTAGAAAAGTCTCTCTTCTGAAAAACAGTTCTTCTTTATATATTCAGACAATTTTACACATATCTGAAGTGTTACACAGTTTACATAAACATTTACTTTTTTTCTTGTCGTTATAAATGAATAAACTGTATTGTAGAAAATTTCCTTCAAAAAGCAGAAAAGTTTCAGATAAAATACTAGATGATGTGGCATTGCATATGCAAATTCTGTTAGAAAGTATGAAACAGTCAGTAAAGGTAATATGTCTAAATGAACATTGCCTTGAAACTGAAAATATCAATCTTCTCGACAAACTTCCAGGCTACAAACCAGCTATCAGCTTTGTAGAACTAACAAGTATGGAGGCTCTTGCATATTAGTTCATTTCTCAGTAAACTATGAAATCAGGAAGGATTTTAGCCATCTAAATGAAGAACTTACTTTTGAAAATTGTTGTATAGCGCTTAAAGAGTATGACATGTTAATCATCAGTATATATTGTATTCCTTGGTACCTTATAAGCTCTGTGTTCTTAGATCAATTGGAAACTCTGTTGCATAAATTAAAAACTGAAAAACTGCTTAAGGAACTAGTTATAAGTGCTCACTTCAACACATATGCAATAACTGATGTCAAATTTACTTAAAAATTATAGAATCTAATACTCGCAAATGGACTAAATCTAAATTTTGACCAATGTCTAAGAGTTACAGCAACTAATTCCACATGTATTGATAGTATTGTATGTAGTTTTAATTACAGCATCAAAGCAAAATGTATTTTAGATTTAGGAGTATCAGAACAGGGAGCACTATTTGCATCATTATCAAAATTAAATTTAGGTGGCACAACAAACAGATGTCATAACTACAGCCAATACAATGTAGAAGTATTTATTAACAAAACTAAACCTCACCATATAGTCAGTCAGCAAACACACTTCAACAAATGACAACTACAATAACTTTCCAACCAAATTCATGAGCATATTCGATGATTGCTTCCCTTTTGTAAAAGTATAAACTGAGTGACATAAAAGTAGATCATGGGTAACAAAAGTGTCTAGCATTAAGACGAGGAAACTGCATATGAAGGCAAATTAATCAAAATCCTGAATCTCTTAAATATGAAAGCACATAAAAAAACATTTGATGAAGTAGTTAAACTAGTAAAGCATACTGCAAACAATACATTCATTTTAAATGCAAAAAAACAAATCCAAAGCTGTTTGGTCTGTTGTAATAAGTGAGGCTGGCAGTGAAATGGAGACAAAATGTCACTCTAAACTAATGATAAATGGTAGGACAGTTACAGATCCTAGTGCCATATGTGAATCCGTCGATAATTTCTTCATTAGTTGTAACAAAATTGGTTACTGCTCACCACCAAGTACAATTCCTAGTATTGCAGAGAGAAATATTCAGATTTTGAATTTTCAACTGTTTCAAGCTCTGATGTCATTAAAATCATAATGTCTTTAAAAAATCTAAAGTCAGTGGACTGGAATGAGGTTCCCAATAGAATAACAGAATCAGTATGTCATAGTCTTGCACATCCACTCTCCTTCATAATCAACCAGTCTTTTGAAGAGGGATGCTTTCCAAATTGGTTAAAATATGCTGATGTTATGTCAATTCATAAAAAGGGCAAACAAGATGAAATGGAAAACTACAGCCTTTCTCATTGTTGCCAATTTTTTTTCAAAAATATTTGAAATAGCTGCATGTGCTCAAGTAGAAACTTATAATTCATCCAACAATATCAATTTACACAAGCAGTATGGCTTCGGGAAAGACTGCAGCACAACCCATACAATAAATGATTTGGTTACAAAAGTTAGCCATTGTAACAATAATAGATTGTTTGTATCAGGCATTTTTTGTGATCTTACCAAAACATTCAACACTGTAAACCATGACCAGCTCTTCAAAAACTGTCCAGCTATGGTTTTCAAGGAAAATCTCTTAGTTGGATGTAATCATACTGGGCAAACAGAAAACAGAGGGACTTGTTAATAACAGTGGCAAGAAATTCCTTTCTGGCTGGAAACGCACACAATTAGGTGTCTCACAAGACTCAATATTAGGGGCACTAATATTTTTGTCTTACATCAGTGTTATCCTAAGCCAGATTGAATCAGATACCATCCTATATGCAGATGATTCAACAGCGAAAGTGTGCTGTAAAACTGATGAAGAATTAATCGGCCGTATTGAGCAGACACTTGGGGAAGCCATGGGTAAAAAATTTAATTTAAAATTATAAGTTTGCAAAAACAGAAATTGCTCATTTCACCACGAAACAATCAGTGTAGTGTATAAGTGAAATTAGCTATATGGACAAAAAATTGGACACTGCAAAATTCTTTGGTGTGTTAATAAATAAAAATATGTTGTGGAGTGATCATGTAGACAGAATTCTTTGTCTACTGAACAGTCTTGTGTGTGTCATGAATGTTTTATCTAGTATCATTAATTTAGTAGTTAAAAAAACTTTATATTACACGTTTTGTTTCAGAAGTTACGTATAGGATAATTTTCAGGGTCTGAAAAACTAATCTCCTCAAAGCCTTCAGACTACACAAAAAGATCATCCAAGCTGTGGTGGGAGCTAAAAAGAATCAGCAAAGCAAACCTCTATTTGAAAAAATAGATCTAATGGCCAAATAGAAGAGATTCCCATTTTCACAAAGAGAAACATAAAACTTTCTCACGACAACTGCTCCCAGCATCGGTATGAGACTAGACATAGGGCAACTTACATACTACCTACCCATAGACTCAAACTATATGAAAAAACTTCACTCTACATGAGCATGAAATTTGTATATATATATTTGTATATATATCTAAAAACAAAGATGATGTGACTTACCAAACGAAAGCGCTGGCAGGTTGATAGACACACAAACAAACACAAACATACACACAAAATTCAAGCTTTCACAACCAACGGTTGCTTCATCAGGAAAGAGGGAAGGAGAGGGAAAGACGAAAGGATGTGGGTTTTAAGGGAGAGGGTAAGGAGTCATTCCAATCCCGGGAGCGGAGAGACTTACCTCAGGGGGAAAAAAGGACAGGTATACACTCGTACACACACACATATCCATCCGACCATACACAGACACAAGCAGACATTCATGTGGATGCATGTATCCTCACTAACGGAGGACATTTTGAACATTTCCTGTAACAAAGTATTTGAAGTCATGCTGGTACGTTCTGTTGCTGTGTGTTTCCATTCCATGATTAATGAGATTTGAAGAGAAGTAATAAAATGAGCTCTAACATGGAAAGTAAGGGATTCCGGACACATGTCCACATAACATATTTTCTTTCTTTGTGTGTGAGGAATGTTTCCTGATCCACGTGGGAAAAATATATCTAAAAATAAAGATGGTATGTTGATAGGAGACAATAAAAAAACACACAAACACACACACAAATTTCAAGCTTTCGCAACCCAAGGTTGCTTCGTCAGGAAAGAGGGAAGGAGGGGGAAAGACGAAAGGATGTGGGTTTTAAGGGAGAGGGTAAGGAGTCATTCCAATCTCGGGAACGGAAAGACTTACCTTAGGGGGAAAAAGGGACAGGTATACACTCGCACACATATACAGACACAAGCAGACAAATGTCTGCTTGTGTCTGTATATGTGCGGATGGATATGTGTGTGTGTGTGTGTGTGTGTGTGTGTGTGTGTGTGTGTGTGTGTGTGCGCGAGTGTATACCTGTCCCTTTTTCCCCATTAGGTAAGTCTTTCCGCTCCCGGGATTGGAATGACTCCTTACCCTCTCCCTTAAAACCCACATCCTTTCGTCCTTTGCTCTCATTCCCTCTTTCCTGACGAAGCAACTTCCACAATTCATTCTTTCCAGAAACATGTTTGAGTTTTCTGAAAACTGATTAAATTAGGTAATTAAAAATTAGGGACACACACATTTATTTTGCTACCAGAGCCACTGAACTTGTTAGATTCTAAGATCTGATTTTATATTTTTGTTACCCTAATTTTTCTAAACTGGATAAGACTCATCATTATTCAATTAACTCTTTAATAACAAATTTGTGTAAATTTACAAAAATTCAAACATGGCAACTTTACTTGTAAATAAGTAATCCACCTTGTAGAGATACAGTGTGCTAACCAAACAGTACCAACTGTAAATTTCTGACCATCTATCAAATCACTACTGAAACCTATAGATCATCTACTCTAGGAATTTTTCACCCCACGTTTTTACTAACTATAATATAATTATCAAGATCACAAAACATCATCACATCAATCTATAAGTACCCCTCCTCTCACAAATCCTTAGTCTGCGACTAGTATTCGCCATGATAAGACCTATGCATAACAAGTCATTCAGAAGCAAGTGTTCAATATGTTGACAATACATAGTCTCTGCTATATACCTTTTTCTGCGGTTATATTGGTCACTATAAAACCCACTGAGTTCACTGACAATGTAATCTGATGCCAAAATCGTGATTTTCAACTGTTGGACTCCGTATATGTAAGTGCACTGTAAACCACTGGCCAATGTCAGACTGATTTGGATGTTATTGTGTGTGTCTACCTGAGATTAATATCCTATGTCAGAACTGAACTGGTCACCATGTTGCCATCGGTGTTAACAAATGTGCAAAACACTTAAAGAAATTAAACACTGTACTGAGTGCATTAATTGAGGATTCATCATGGAACCAGTTTACAGCAATTCAGTGAACTTCTGCCAACAATATACCGAGTGCCATCCAGTGATCACAGATTAGCACACTTACAAATTCTTCATCACAAACCATTTTACCAAAAGATCTGATTTACACACTTCTCAGTCATTATCTTGCACTTAATAAATCAGAAATGAAAATCAATGTGATGAATATCAGAATTATTTTCATGTTGTTGTTGTTGTGGTCTTCAGTCTAGAGACTGGTTTGATGCTGCTCTGCATGTTACTCTATCCTGTGTAAGCTTCTTCATCTCCCAGTACCTACTGCAACCTACATCCTTCTGAATCTGCTTAGTGTATTCATCTCTTGGTCTCCCTCTATGATTTTTACCCTCCACTCTTCCCTCCAATACTAAATTGATGTCTCCGAACATGTCATACCAACCGATCCCTTCTTCTAGTCAAGTTGTGCCACAAATTTCTCTTCTCCCCAATTCTATTCAATACCTCATTAGTTATGTGATCTACCCACCTAATCTTCAGCATTCTTCTGTAGCACCACATTTCGAAAACTTCTATTCTCTTCTTGTCCAAACTGGTTTTCGTCCATGTTTCACTTCCATACATGGCTACACTCCATACGAATACTTTCAGAAACGACTTTCTGACACTTAAATCTATACTCGATGTTAACAAATTTCTCTTCTTCAGAAACACTTTCCTTGCCATTGCCAGTCTACATTTTATATCCTCCCTACTTTGACTATCATCAGTTATTATGCTCTCCAAATAGCAAAACTCATTTACTACTTTAAGTGTCTCATTTCCTAATCTGATTTCCTCAGCATCACCCGATTTAATTCGACTACATTCCATTATCCTCATTTTGCTTTTGTTGATGTTCATCTTATATCCTCCTTTCAAGACACTGTCCATTCTGTTCAACCGCTCTCCCAAGTCCATTTCTGTCTCTGACAGAATTACAATGTCATCGGCAAACCTCAAAGTTTTTATTTATTCTCCACGGATTTTAATTACTACTCAGAATTTTTTTTTTTGTTTTCTTTACTGCTTGCTCAATATACAGATTGAATAACATTGGGGATAGGCTACATCCCTGTCTCACTCCCTTCCCAACCACTGCTTCCCTTTCATGCCCCTCGACTCTTATAACTGCCATCTGGTTTCTGTACAAATTGTAAATAGCATTTTGCGCCCTGTATTTTACTCCTGCCATCTTCAGAATTTGAAAGAGAGTATTCCAGTCAACATTGTCAAAAGCTTTCTCTAAGTCCAAAAATGCTAGAAATGTAGGTTTGCCTTTCCTTAATCTATCTTCTAAGATAAGTCGTGGGGTCAGCATTGCCTCACGTGTTCAAACATTTCTACAGAATCCAAACTGATCTTCACCGAGGTTGGCTTCGACCAGTTTTTCCATCCATCTATAAAGAATTTGTGTTCACATTTTGCTGATGTAACTTATTAAACTGATAGTTCGGTAATTTTCACATCTGTCAACACCTGTTTTCTTTGGGATTGGAATTATATTCTTCTTGAAGTCTGAGGGTATTTTGCCTGTCCCATACATCTTGCTCACCAGATGGTAGAGTTTTGTTAGGCCTGGCTCTCACAAGGCTATCAGTGATTCTAACGGAATGTTGTCTACACCGGGCCTTGTTTCGACTTAGGTCTTTCAGTGCTCTGTCAAACTCTTCACGCAGTATCATATCTCCTATTTTATCTTCATCTACTTCCTCTTCCATTTCCATAATATTGTCCTCAAGTACATCGCCCTTGTATAGACATTCTATATATGCCTTCCACCTTTCTGCTTTTCCTTCTTTGCTTAGAACTGGGTTTCCATCTGAGCTCTTGATATTCATACAAGTTGTTCTCTTTTCTCCAAAGGTCTCTTTAATTTTCCTTTAGGCAGTATCTGTCTTACCCCCTGTGATATATGCCTCTACATCCTTACATTTGTCTTCTAACCAACCCTGCTTAGCCATTTTGCACTTCCTGTCAATCTCTTGTATTCCTTTTAGCCTGATTCATTTACTGCATTTTTATATTTTCTCCTTTCATCAATTAAATTCAATATTTCTTCTGTTACCCAAGGATTACTATTAGCCCTCGTCTTTTTACCTACTTGATCCTCTGCTGCCTACACTATTTCATCTCTCAAAGCTACCCATTCTTCTTCTACCATATTTTTTCCCTTTTCTTATCAATCTTTCCCTAATGCTCTCCCTGAAACTCTCTACAACCTCTGATACTGTCAGTTTGTCCAGGTCCCATCTCCTTAAATTCCTACCTTTTTGCAGTTTCTTCAGTTTTAATCTACAGTTCATAACCAACAGATTGTCGTTAGAGTCCATATCTGCCCCTGAAAATGTCTTACAATTTAAAACGTGATTCCTAATCTCTGTCTTACCATTATATAAACTATCTTAAACCTTCCAGTATCTCCAGGCCTCTTCCATGTATACATACTTCTTTCATGATTCTTGAACCAAGCGTTAGCTATGATTACGTTATGCTCTGTGCAAAATTCCACCAGGCAGCTTCCTCTTTTATTCCTTACCCCCATGCCATATTCACCTACTATGTTTCCTTCTCTTCCTTTTCCTACTATCGAATTCCAGTCACCCATGACAATTAAATTTTCATCTCCCTTAACTATCGAATAATTTCTTTTATGTCATCTTACATTTCATCAATCTCTTCATCATCTGCAGAGCTAATTGGCATATAAACTTGTGCTACTATGGCAGGAGTGGGCTTCGTATATATCGTGGCCACAATAATGCATTCACTATGCTTGTTGTAGTAGCTTACCCGCATTCTTATTTTTTTATTTATTATAAACCTGCTCCTGCAATACCCCTATTTGATTTTGTATTTATAACCCTGTATTCACCTGACCAGAAGTCTTGTTGCTCCTGCCACCAAACTTAAATAATTCCCCGCTATATCTAACTCTAACCTATCCATTTCCCTTTTTAAATTTTCTAACCTACCTGCCCAATTAAGGGATCTGACATTCCACACTCCAATCCGTAGAACACCAGTTTTCTTTCTCCTGATAACGATGTCCTCCTGAGTAGTCCCTGCCTGGAGATCTGAATGGGGGACTATTTTACCTCGAGAATATTTTACCCAAGAGGACGCCATCATCATCTAACCATACAATAAACCTGCATGCCCTTGGGAAAAATTACAGCTGTAGCTTCCCCTTGCTTTCAGCCATTCACAGTACCAGCACAGCAAGGCCATCTTGGTTAGTGTTACATGGCCAGATCAGTCAATCACCCAGACCGGTTTCCCTGCAACTATTGAAAAGACTGCTGCCCCTCTTCAGGAACCACACATTTGTCTGGCCTCTCAACAGATACCCATCCATTGTGGTTGCACCTATAGTATGGCTATCTGTATCGCTGAGGCACGCAAGCCTCCCCACCAACGGCAAGGTCCATTGTTCATGGGGGGAGGATGTATGATCTCCGAGTAAAGTTTACTAGAAGTTTAATGCAGGCCTTTTCTGGAGATGCTGTGACAGTTACCATCACAACACATTATTGGAAAAAGAGCATTTGAACCAGAAACTTTAAGCTGATTTGAAAGTAGCTTAAGACGAGTTAGCACAACAGTGAGCTATCATTTACTGCAGTAATATTAGGGCTATATCAGAAGTCAGGATTACAGTCAAGCTTTTCAAATAAGTGAACAGATCGAAGAGGTTTTGCAAGTGTGTTAGCTTCAGTCTAGCTACCTCCAATAGTTTCAGTGCACATGAAACTGGGGACAAAAGAATATAGCCATAACAACAAGTTCATAAGCAGTCTAACAGTTCAGAGTATACAGGGCAAGCAAAGGCCATAAAATAAAGTGTTACAAAGACCAAGAAGGTCCTATTGCTAGTTATTGGTCAAGGGAGAGCAATGTCAGAGCTGGTATAGAACACTTAGGGAAATTATTTGGAGATAACTAGTATTTTTTAACAAATTGCAGGGTTCAGCAATGTCACCTATCATTTGGGCTCTTTGTGAAAGGATCTTGTAACAGAATTTCACATAATAATGCTAGGTGGTGCAAGGAACATTTCAAGTTACATCCTCAATTCTTCAATTGTGGATGATTCTAAGAGCATTGTCGAGGATGCTCGTAACATTAGTGTGAAGATGGTGTCACTACCTGAGCTATATGACAGATCTGAGATGAAGCAGTTTGTGGATCATGTTCAGTCAGAGCTTTGAATATCTCTCAGAAGAGAGGGGCACTCACACGTGTGACTGGTTTATCTGCCTCCACTTGGTTGCATTATACATGGCACTGTTTGCATCTCATTACTTCTGGTAAGAGGCTACCTGCATGGCTAATAACCAGGAGTATTTATTTACCAAGTAATATCTGTCTCATCCCATCAATTTTGAATGAATTCCCAAGGTCTCTTTACCATAAGTTCACTCAAAAAACAGAGATGCAAAATAAACATAGTTACAGTTGAAATGCTACTAGCATAACAAAATACTACAGCCTGGAAAAAGTCAAGAATCTTGAAGAAAACTAATTTACTATCTTCCATCAAAATATCATATGCCTCATTAACTAAAAGGATGAGCTCTTAACATCCATACAGATGAAATATCAGTGGACAAATTGTTCTTATCAAGACATCACATTGAAATCACTAAAACTGAACAGATGCAGATGATATAAGCTAATATCACATTACTACAGAATCAGTAAGAGACGTGGTGAAGAGGCTATTTAAAAAAATAATAGTTTCAGACCATTCGGGTTAATGAACATTGTATTAATCAACTCTTTGAATGCTGTATCACAACACTGGGTCAGAAAACACACAAGTTAATTGTACTGACAGTTTGTAAGCCAGCAGCAGTTAATATCTTTAGCTCCATAAAATAGCTAGACATTTTTAGAAACTGGAGAAGCATTGCTTGTGAAGACTTAAATGTTGAATTTCTGTTTGGTAGTACCAATGAAGGACAGCTGGAGAAGTACATGTCTGGATTTTGGTTATCTAGCACAGGATAGATTGAAGAACATATTACAGCAGCTGCTGACAATTTGTTTTTGGTCCCAATTACCTAGTGTGGTTTAGATGTAAAAACAATAGTCAGTTGTTTATCTGATCACAGTGGCAAAGTGTTAACTAACTATGCAAACTATTTAGATTTAAATCGTAGAAAAGTACTGTATCACAGAATGCTCTATCAAAGTTTAGAGAGAAATTTTGGGAAGGATTCTAGGAAGAGATTGATAAGGCAGACAGCGTAGATGGGAAATCTGACACTTTCTTAAACATATTCATACAGTGTTTTGCGTCTTTTTTTCTGACTCTGACAAATGAGTAAATATTAAAAGAAGCAGGAGTGAGGATTTTATTTATTTATTTTCAAGTTCCATAGATCCTTGATGCGAGTGTATCGCTAGGATGTAGAATGGGTCAGATATTACAGCAATAAACGTATCTAAATGGCCATGAGCTTGCAAACTAAATCATATATAATAGATACATGAGGTTCAAGTGTTTAAATTACAACACAGATTATAGTAGTAACAATGATAACACAAACAAATTATAAGTCTTATATTCTAATACATATGAAAAGCACTCTGTCATCAATTGATATGCCAGTGCTACAAGGTCAGTTCTTATAGGAAAGCTTAAAATGAAACACATTGTACTAATTGTTACACACTGTCAAAAAATTCCTATATATGATAGAAAGAACTATTCAAAAGACAAAGTTTCAACTGTTTTTTGAATTTAGTCACATCCCCAATGACTGATTTACCATGAAATGGAAGTTTATTTTTTACTCTTAAGCTTGAATAATGTACTCCTTTCTGCACCATACTGAGGATTTTTATATCTTTGTGGAGATCATGTTGATCCCTTGTATCATGATATTCGCCATTTGCTTTGTACATTGTGTGATTGTTGTTCACAAACCACATTAGTGAAAAAATGTACTGAGATGACATGGTGAGGATACAGAACTGTTTCAACAAATTTACACAAGAGCATCTGGGATGCACTCAAGCCATAATTCTGATGATTCTTTTCTGTGCAATATACACTTTGTTTGCTCATGAATGGTTACCCCAAAATATGATGCCAGATGTCATAAGTGAATGAAAATAGCCTAGGTGTGCAGCTGTAATTGTTTCCAAGTCACAAACAGATGAAACTGAGTAAATGGCAAATCCTGCTGAATTCAGTCTTTTACATAGGTTGTTGATGTTAATTGACCAGTTTAGATTGTTATTTATGTGTAATCCCAGGAATCTGGAAGACTCAACACTCAATATTTTCTTGTCACCACATTTTATTTAAATATTTTCCTGTTTTCTATTTGCTGTTTGAAACTGAATGAGTTGAGTCTTGTTAACACTGAGTGACAGACCATTTGAAGTAAATCAATCTAGAGCTTCATTGAATGCAGTAATCATAGTGTTCTCTAGACTGCAGTTTTGTGTTTTGTCAATCATAATGGTTGTGTCATCAGCAAACAGGACGAAGGTTTTTTTTTTTATTATTTTATTTTTTTTATTTTTTTTTTATTTTTATTTTTTTTCAGCATGGCAGATCATTCATAGAGATGGGGTGATAAAGATGAGGAAAAGTAAGGACCAAGCACTGCGCCCTGTGCCACTCTACATTTTACTGTGCCCCAGTCAGAGCAGGCGGATGCCTTTGCAGAACTGTTCATTACTACCTTCTGCCTTCTGTAGTCTAGATATGATGTGAGCCACATCCTTACTTTACCATTTAATCCATAGTGCTCAGACTTTGTAAGTAGAATTTTGTGATCTACACAGCTGAACGCTTTAGACAGATCACAGAAGATGCCAACTGGTGACATTTTATTGTTTATGCATTAATGGAGTTGGTTGATAAATGAGAAAATTGCATGTTCAGGCGAAGTACCCTTTTGGAATCCAAACTGATTTTTCTTAAGGATTTTATTATTATTAAGATGATCTACAATACTCTTGAACATTCGTTTCTCTAGGTTTTTAAAGAGACTTGTTAACAATGACATTGGCCTGTAGTTGGCAACATCAGCTTTATCACCTATTTGGACAATCATTCCACAATTGCATATTTCAGTCTATTAGCCACAGTGCCTTGATTTATGAACTCATTAAATACGTGACAGAGAACTTCAAGAATAAATTTTCAGTACTTTGACAGATATATTATCCACAGCAGTGGAAGTTTTATTTTTCATTTGCCTTATAACTTCCTCAATCTCTTTGGTTGTAATATAGGGTACATGCATCTGACTATCTTTGTCTGCACTGCTTTTTGTAGAGGACTCATGGCTTCAACTCTAGACCCTTTACAACCAATTTGATCTGCTACTGTCAAAAAATGGTTGTTGAAGATATTGGCAACTACATCACCTTCATCTACCATGCTTCCATTATGACACACTTTGACACTGTCTGTATCTTCTGTAATTTTTCCTGTCTCCCTTTTGACCATCTTCCAAATAGTTTCTCTCTCTCTCTCTCTTTTTTAATTTGAACTGTTAATTTCAGATTTAATACACATACTCTTGGATTTTAATGGCACTCTTTAGTATGCTACAGTATAATTTGTAGTGCTCCATATCCTGAGGTGTTTCCATTCTCTACCCCTTTTCCTTTAACCTCTCACAGTCCTTTTTCTTCACCTCTCTTCCTTCCCCTTCAACCATTCTGCCAAAAGAAAGAGCCTCTGGCTCCAATAGCTTGCGTATGTAAAACCTTTATTTATATGTATGTTCTCCTGCTGTTGCTTGGTGAGTAGATTTTTTAACTATCCAGTTAGATTATATTTATAATTAGTCAGTCTCTCACAGAAAATTTCCTGACTGACTGAAATTTGCTGTAGTGACACCCATCTATAGAAGTAGAGATATGCAAGCCATCTCTTATTACATCTACTTCAATCCTTCTGGTCTTTTCAAAAGTATCTGAGAAAGTGGTTCATGATGAAATACTGCCTCATTCATTCATTTTTGATTATGAAATCTGGGCAGAATATGTTCTATGTCATTCAGTTTGGCTTCTGTAAAGGATTATCCACAGAGAAAGACACAGGAGATCTCACAAAAGAAGTCTTGGCAGAACCATACAAGAAAAATAATCCTGTATGTATATTCTGGGACATTTCAAAAGTGTTTACTTATGTGGACCAAGAATTCTACTTAGGAAACTAAAATGTGGCATTAATTAGACCCCTCTGGGATAGATGGAGCCTTTTATCCAAGGTAGAAAACAGAGTCACACTGATGAACTGTGTCACAGGAATGAAACCAACATAAGATCAAGGGAACATACCATGTGCAGTCCCTCCAGGATACCATCTAATTTAAAACAAGAAATTTGGTATCATGATTAATTCAAATGAAAATGAAATTCAAAAATCTATCTCATTGGCTGCTCCTCTATATTATCTGATTGTCTAGATTAAAGGATTGATAATTCTTAATAGCTACTTGCCAGGTGGCAGGGTTCCTTGTAACAGGTGGTAGTGTTTTGTAGACAAGCTTCTGTTTTGACAACTGTAGGTAACTTTTATCTTTGAAAAATCCCATTGTAACCAAGTACATTAAGCAAGCAACAGGGGATTAATAACAGCTATTAATTACAACTGAGAGAGCAGCATCTTTTTTCAAAGTAATGGCTTCTGTCAAATTTACTATGTTATATTTACTTGGCACAATTATAAATAATATTAAGCCGTATAGGGATAGCTCACTGTTAATGCAGAATGCAGTTTAAGTTTGTATGATTTGCTCATCTTTTGTTAATTTCTGCCTTGATTTGTTCCACAGCCTTAAGGTTATCCTCCATGAAACATATAAAATATGATGAATGAATGAGTGGCCATGCTCTTGGATTTTAATGGCACTCTTTAGAATGCTACAGTATTATTTGTAATGCTCCCTATCCTGAGGTGTTTCCATCCTTTACCCCATTTCCTTTAACCTCTCACAGTCCTTTTTCTTCACCTCTCTTCCTTCCCCTTCAACCCTTCTGCCAGAAGAACTGATCAACAACAATACATTAGAGTTAGATCACAGGCAAACAGCCAACCATTCACATCAATAACTTTAGGAAAAACATGAAAAACTTAACTCTGGTTGGCTGGATGGGAATGTGAAACTCACTCCTACCCAATGCAATTACAGTTTCTTAAACACCTTCCGCAGTGGTGATGTATTTAATGATGGTAAATGACAAATAAGTTGCTAGAACTGACACAAAAGAATCATAAAATGAGTGAAATCTGATTTCTGGTAATAACCCAACTGCATGACACACCCGATAATGTGACTGCGAAGTTGAATTTCATGCAGTTTGGTACTTATAAACAAAAATGCAATTGATCTAAGTGTAACAACATAAGAGATGGGCACAATGTTATGTCCATGGTTTGAGTTACAGCCATCCAACACAGCATTTCACCATACCAGCAATGTGCTCAATATCAACTGAGTTCTCTCAGCTTCATAAAATTTTGACAGCACTGAAGTATGTGGCAGTGCTTGTCTTCTGCATTAGCAGCCCACTTTGTCCATATACAGGATCATTCATGAAGATATGCAAATATTTTAATATATTATCCTACAAGTAAAACTAAAGAAAAAGGTCTTATAAACACAACTCTGCAAATGTTTGGTTACAGAGTTATGGCTAATAAAAGATTCTGCCTGAAATTTAGCACCTTCACTAATATGAAGACATTGCAAAATTGTACAAGGCTGAAGTAAAGCATGATTTCCCTTTATTTTGTTGTTATTGGCCTGGTGAATCTAATAAAAATGTCCCAGATGTGAATCTGCAGTATTTTTCCAGAACATCCACAGAAGCAAAGATTATTATACAAGAAAATTTGTTTACTTTCCATTAAGAATGTAGAAACATGCAGCTAAATGCACTGAACTCAGTGGAGACATTTTTGAACATTTACTGTGAATGTATTGTGAAACTGTACATACACTGTACAACTTCCTTAACACTGAGGTTTGTTTTTTCCAGTTTAACATGAATTCACATGTGCTATGGCATTAATAAAAGCAGATTATCTGACACATTCATACAGTTTCAGTTAACGTTATGAACATCGTTTTTCTAACATTAAATTCTCTACAACTTCTGCTGAAAACTTTGGGAAATTGTCTGGAATTTAAAAAACAAATCGAGCCAAATGGCTAGTAAATTAAAAATTTTATGAAATTACTTCTTTGCTTCTCTGGATGTTCTGGAAAACTATTGCAGATACATGTCTGGGACATGTTTTTTAGATTCACCTGATCAATAACAACAAAATAAATGGAAATCATGCTTTATTTTAACCTCGTACAGTTTGTCGATGGCTTCATATTAGCGAAGTTGCTAAATTTCAGGCAAAATCTTTTATTAACTGTAGCTCTGTAACTAAACATTTGCTGACCTGTGTTTATATGAACTTTTTTCTCTCGTTTTACTTGTAGAATAACATATTAAAATATTTTCATATCTTCGTGAATCACCCTGTATATTCTGCTGGACTAGCAAAGCAGGTCATCAGTGTGACTGGCAACTGTATCGTCTTCCCTTTCTTCCACCACCATGTGGGAGTCCTACACCCACCTCATGGTCTGAGGTATGAACTATGTGAGGTCCTCATAGTTCCATCCTGCAGGCTTCCAATGCTGGTAGACACAGTGCCACAGCCATCAGTCCAAGTTTCGCCACTCTGAACAACACTGCCACCTCCTGCTGTGCTGGTCACCAACCTGCCTCACTCCAACCCCAAAGCTACAACACTGTCAGATCATCCTAACACAGGAAGAGAGAGACTTGGGAGTGTTTTGCCTCTGGGCCACACCTGTGAGAAACAATTACAGGAACATATCTCTGCCATTGCAGCTGTGTCTAGATTTTAACGTCCTTCAACTGCCATTTGCTTATTGTAGATACACTGTGCTACATTTGTTTATTATTAACAATAAAACCTTTGACAACATGTGGCTGCCCTTGTCTATGCATTCACCCACCTCCAACTATCACTTCCAACAGCTTTTTACATTTAGTGTGAGAAGTGAGATCTGTTGGAGACTGACTTGGTTGACCAACAGAGGGCAGCAGTGACAGTGATCTGACAGCAGTGGAAACTGCAATGGAGATTCTACATGTGTGGGACAGCAGTAAATATAAGTAGCAGCAAGTGCATGTTTTATACCACTCATAGCACCACTGTAGCTTTGAGTTAGTCCTGTTCCCACTATTCTGTCCCATTATGTGAGGGATAGTCTCAGTCATGGTACCTGGGAGGGAGCTGAGGGACAAACTGATGAAACCGGTTGTGTGCACCCAATATAATATACGTGGGCACACAACCCTGTGTGCAAATTCCATATAACAGCTTACTGAGTACGCTGACAGAAGAGGCATTACTCAAGACACTGTAAAAAAATGGCACTAAGGTGCAGAAGGCCATGGCTACAAGGAAATTTAGTTCAATGTAAATAACAGACAAATACAAGAATGGGTTCTTGTAAATGGAGAAGTTTAAAAATAGTAGTCTGCATTTGTCTATCCAAGGTAGGGTGAGAGCTGTAGATAGCCAAAGTGAAATAGAATAAATATTGGCTGACGAAGAATGAATAATCAGATAGTATGATGACAAACAGGGCAATACTTAGCAAATACTATTTAGTTCACAGACGTGAGGTAGATGCAAACAGTGGTACAGTGATGACCAAGAATACCATGGGCAAAATTGTTATGAAGTATCAATGTGTACTAATGGCCCAAGGGGGTAACTCAAAAGCAACTGTAATCTAGGAATTATGTTAGTATATCAAGGAGCTCATACAGTGCAATGGACTAGGCAAGTCTCTCAGGGTGACAGGTAACTATGAGTTGCATGTTGAGTATTTACTATGAGATGATACTACGAGGGTTGGAACTTAAATAGTGGCAACTATTTATTCACAACTGATACAAAAGAGTTATATGTTTGCATCTGTTACTGTCCTTCAAAGTAGTCACCAGAGTTGTGGAGAACCTGTTGCCAGCGACGTGGAAGGCATAGTATACTGTTAGCAGAGCCCGTTCTGTTGATGGTGAGAATGGAGCAGTCTATGCCTGTCGAATCTCTGGAACAGTTCTGAAGTGAATGCCATGAAGTGGTTCCTTCATCTCCGGAATCAAATCAAAGTTACAAGGACTTAAGTCCAAGGGATGGTACAGTACTTCCCAGTCCCATCAACCGAACAGAGTAGCCACAGCTTGCGCTGTATGTGCCCGAGAGTTGTCGTGCATGAACCCACGCACTGTCAAGCAAAATGATGGGTGGGTTGCACAGAAAATGTCACTGCTTCTTTCACAAAACTGGTCACAGATGATGCTCCAAAAACCAACAGTAATACTGAGCATTGATGGTCTGCTGTGAAGGAATGTAATGTGTTAGTATAACACCATCACAGTTGTACACGAGAATCACCATAACTTTAGACTGCTCGATTCGCACCATCAACAGAACAGGCTCTTCTAACGATGTACTATGCCTTCCACATCACCAGCAGTGGGTTCTGCACAATGCTGGTCACTACTTTGAAGGACAGTAACAGGTGCAAACATGTAACTCTTTTGTATCGGTTGTGTATAAGTAGTTGCCACTATTTAAGTTCCACCGCTCATATTAAGGTTATGATCGTTTTGTATGCAGGATTATCAGGTATTATGTGAATCACTGAAGAATCATGAGGAATATGATGATGAAGTTAGTGTAAGGGATTAATTGTCATGAAAATGTAGTGGACCGTGTTTGACGAGTCATAGAGAAATGGAGTTTTGATAATTCTCTGGTCAATGTATCTGAGAATGTGACCATAGCAATACTACCACTAACTCTTCCTTTTGTAAAAAATTATCCTTATTTTTTACTAAATAGTAATAAGACATTAAGGTACTGTGTATATAAATAAGTGTATATATATAAGAAGTGCCTAGTCTGATACTGAGTGCTGAAAGAGTGCCTAGAGTTGTTTACCTAGCTTAGCACGGGGTGTGGCCCTAATTGGTTTACATGTTACTCATGTCTTATTACTATTTGATAGTAATTAGTGATGACAAGGAATTTATTGAAAAAATGGGCAAGGTTAGTGAGGTTACGATGATGGGATGCCTCCCCTTTGGTTGTCATCTACAGCACCTTTACAGCACAGTGGTACATTGACAATATTCCAAGACCCATTTGTTGCCCTTCAGGGCAAGCCACCCTAGATTTGCATTTCAACAAGATAACACCCATCCTCACATAGTGTGTGCATCTACTGCTTGTATTTATGCTTGGTGACTGCTACTTTGACCAACGAGATCACTGGATCTCTCTCCAGTTGAGAACATTTGGGACAACCAGCTCAGGATTTTGATGATCTGACATGTCAGTTGGACATAATTTGGCATGATATCCCCCAGGATGAAATCCAACAACTCTATAAATCAATGACATGCTGCATAATGCTTGCATAAGGGCCAGAAGTGGACCAATGCATCACTGACTTGCTGAATTTGTGAAGCTCTCTTACTTATCAATTTTGTCTTAGAGTGTATTAGTGCTTCTTTTACAGCCAGTTACTCAGGCAGGAATACAGTAAGCCAAATTTTTCCTAGGAGGGAGGAAATGTAATGACACAAGACAGGTGGCCTGTGCCACACCCATGGCATGAATCACAGCCACTCACTGCAACATTTTGCCATATCACCAGAATCCTCAATAGTGACCCAGTTTCCCCAGCAGTGACCAGCCTTCAGGAAGTTTCAATGTTAATGGAGTATGTGGCAATACTTATCTTCCACATTCGCAGGCCAGAAGCATGACTGGGCCTGCATCAGTGCTTGCCATGTGCTGGCCTGTACCATACGATTGTCAACCCTCTTCAGATTCAGCTACCATTGTTGCAGCTGGGCTTCAAACCAGCAAGCACTGCCTAATGGCCTAGGCATCAGATTGCTTTCACTCTTCCTCTGTCTCCATGGGGCCACCTGGAGGATCCTATTGCTACCTCATGATCTAAGTTAAGAAATGAGGCTCTCCCAGCTTCATGCCACTGAGGTCTGACATCAAAAGATGTGGTAACACAGCCATTGGTCTAGGATTCATCACTCCAGGCAACACTGTTATCTTCCACTAGGCTGGCCAAAGGCCTGTCTAGCTGCGACAATTTGAAGACATGATGCTGTCGTGTCATCCTGACACAGTAACACAGGACTGTGCTGATAGCAAACATCTTGTCACCAAGCTGCCTCTGAGAAACTCTTACAGCGATGTGTCAATGCTGTTGTGCATGGGCCCAGAGTTTAATGGCCATTGCCTGCCATTTGCCCACAGCTGCCCTACATTTTTTGTCATTAAGAATCAAGAATTTTGATAACACATGGCTGCCTTCATCATCTATGCTTGCACCTACCTCCAGCAGAGAACCACTTGTGCATTCCATTTCTCCTGACACCTTTTTGCATAAAATGTCAAATAAATTTATTTTACTGCTTTTCTACAGCATCAGGATATCACGTATGTAAGTAGATAATTATTATGGACTACAGTAATTTATACATTACTACAGAAAGATAATGTAAGATTAATTCAGGTTATAAAACGAAATGTTTGTTATTAAAAAGCTTCTCATGATACACAATAATGAAGCTAATCCATCCTGCATTAGAGTATTAATGATTTCAAAAATTACGTACAATCATAGCTTAAGTATATCAATGAGTTTGAAATTAAAATTTCACCTGGTAAGAATGCTGTCATTCAGACAAGATAAGTTAGTAGATGCCTTCACTATTTCATTCATATTATTACGACAAAACTCCAAACAGTCCTCCAATAAGGGATCCATTTGCAAGAAGGCAGCTGACACTAGTATTGGGATAACATTTGCAGCATCTGTAAATGACAGATCAGTCCTCAGTAAAAACATCACAATAAAAACTACAAAAACCATAATGCAAGTCTTACTGTGTAATTTATAAGCATGTCAATTAGTTCTTTTGATTATGATTCTTCTGTTGCTTTGCATGTTATTTAACTTGTGGAAAAATAATTAGCAACAGGAAATATCAAAGTGTTTATATGACAGCACATAAATAAATTAGTTTGTAAATGAAACTAGTAATGTACTCCATGAAACTAATCATGTTAAACAAGATGAAAGAACAGTAAATTATATGCCTCAACAATAATTACATTGTCAAACTTTTTCAACAAACATTGCCAGACATGAAAAAAGTGATAAGCAACAGTTTAAAATCCTACAACTGACCAGGGGTCAAAGCTCAGACATTCAGTCTGTTGTCTGTCACTTCCTTGCTGAGCTGCCTATCCACACACACTCTTAAAAATCTATAAATAAAATAACACTGATTTTACACTATAAATTCCTTTTCTAACAGAATAATGAAATAATCAGGTAACATCAATTATTCAGCTAGTGAAAAATAAAAGAGTGGTATTTGAACAGTTTGTGGTAGTTACCTTTTGGAAACAACAATGTTGTTTAATCAACTGTTATTACAAAGAAACACTTTTAAAGGTTAAAGAAGAAGAAGTTACCCTTAGAATTGCTCTTTACATTATTCTCATCCATATTCTTGTGATCAAAAATTTAAAAATCATTTGAGAAAACCTTTAGTTCCTATAATATACATTTCTGTCTGTAAAAAAATCCTTTAACCTTGTTACATATTACCTCCATACGGCATCCATATGTGCTGACCTATGATTTCATGAGCCAAATGGTTAATTGTTTTTCTTGTGCTTTTGTAAAAGCACTTTAATAGGGCAATGGCTGGGGTATTTTTCTATTACAGAATATTTTCTATTACTGAATAAAGAACTTACCAAGCTTTGGTGCGCACTGCTCTGTATTAATATCCTTCTTTACCCATCTCATCAACCAATCAAATATTGTTATGTCACAGTGAACTGATATGTCCATATCTTCAAGCTTCTGACCTGAAAATAAAAATTATAAGCCACTTCAACCCAGTGCTAAACCATACTAACTACTTCCAAAAGGGTGAAATGGGCTGATAATATTGGCCAAAGCAAATACTGGAGCACAACAAATTAAAAATCCATGTGACTTTATGCCCCTCAAAGTTCTCACACCTCCCATCATAAGACTTCCTACTTTTCAAGACTCATGCACCCCTGCTTTCTCAAGCTCTCCAAAATACACAAAAACAACCTCCCAGCCATCACACTGAAGCAGGCTTCAAAGTGTCAACAAATTGCATTTCAGCCTTAGTAGAGCAACGCATCCAACCCATCACATATAAAACACACAAACACTTTCTAAAATGGTTGAAATCTATTCATACCCCTCTCCTGACTGAAATCTTCCTTGTCATTGTTGACATCACCTCACTCTACAGCAACATACCATGTACACACCACTTCCCAGTCATACAACACTACCTGTCCTAACACCCATTTCAAAGTCTTATTGTTTTTTGTCACTCAATCCAATTTCATCCTTACCCACAATTACTTCACCTTTGAGGGTTAGACCTACAAGTGAATTAGGGAGGTGGCTGTGGAAATCAGGATGGACCTGTCCTGTGCCAACATTTTCACTGGCTTCACACAAAAATGTTCCTCAACACAAGATAGTAAAAATTTACTGATAACATCTTTGTGGTTGAAACTAACATAATAAAAATGCTCTGCTACATGCAACAACTTAACCCCTATTCCCAACTTAAATTCAGCTGGTCATTTTCCAAATCGAAGGACACTTTCATTGATGTGCACCTCCATCTGACAATGCTCACATACAAATCTCAGTCCATAAAAACAAGAAGAAAAACAGCCAATAAGCAACAATAGTTCCTTTTAGCTGCCACCCATTGCATATTCTTTGAATTTCATCTCTGAGGTTCACATCCAAATCTCAGATCTCAGTCCATACAAAACTGACTAATATGAAAAACTACTATTCTTCTACACCTGCCAGTTCATTTAAATTAAACATCTCCATCCGTGTATCCCAAGAATCCATTGTAAACTTATCCATTCCAATACCAAATCATTGAACACCTATACCAATAACCTCTCCCAGGCATTGGCACCCCACAGATCTCTTCCACAATGATGATGATGATGATGATGATGATAATAATAATAATAATAATAATAATAATAATAATAAATCAGAAGCCCCTATCTTGTCTGTCAATACCAACAAAATCACAAGTGCCTCCTTAATACATTATTCCTGCAAGACTATGGCTTTCTCTAGTCAAGCCCTCAAATGAGATCATCTCTCTCTAATATCATCCTCGCACCATTCATTGCTACTTTCTGTCACTCTTCTAACATCTACAACAAGTCTGTCAAACCTTGACATTCCGTAACCATTACCCCCGCAATTGTTCCTACTGTTCTGTCAGGACTGGAAAAGGAATTAGACCTGGACTCCTTGATCTAATGATTCAAATACTTATGGTTGTGGAATGGAAGAAAAGCCATCAGGCAAAATCAAACAATGCAAACTCCAGTTTAGAATATCAACAATATTAGGAAAATGATAGATTGCTACTCACTGTACAGACAACCCATTTATTCCAGACAGGCACAATGGAAAGAACATTACACATTATAGCTTTCGGTCAAAGCCTTCTTCAACAAAGAAAACATGTACACATTCACAAAAGCGAGCACACTTTAAGCACACATGACTGCTATCACCAGCAGCCCCGACCAGAACTCAGAGCTGCTGGTGATAGTGGTCATGTGTGCATGAAGTGTACTTGCTTGTGTGTGTGTGTGTGTGTGTGTGTGTGTGTGTGTGTGTGTGTGTGTGTGTGTGTGTGTGTGTGTGTGTGTGTGTGTGTGTGCGCTTTCTTTGCTGACGAAGACTTTGGCCGAAAGCTTTAACGTGTAACAGTCTTTTCATTGTAACTATCTGCAACTTAGTGGGTCGTCTTTATGGTGAGTAGCAATCTATCCTTTTCCTAATACTGTTGATGTTCTAAGCTCGAGTTTCCATTGTTTCATTCTACTACTTATGTAGAGTCATTCTGTGCAATTGTGACATAGTTAAATTAGGTCAGCTGGACAGAGATTTCAACTAGTTCAACATTTAAATACATTAGTATTTATCCCATGAAGTTTCAGGCTTGCAACCAGATAATGCCAATATCTTCCCATGGCATTTCGGGTGACAACTAATCAATCACCTTCAGATTAAAAAATAAGATGATGATTGCGGAATGGTTGTCAGTCGAAATATTGTGGCAAGATGTTGACAACATCTGGCTACAAGCCTGAAATCTCATAGACTAGGCATTACACCAGGAAAACTTAGAGAATCACATGTTAGTACGTGGCACCAGCTCTTATCTGTGACCACCGTCCTTTAATCTTCTTTTGTTGTTAGTAACAGTTCTTCAGCTCGTATACTACCTACTTCCTCCTTCACTACACTTAACACAAGAGCATGAATTTCAAAGAATCTTTAACCTCCCATCCAGCCTTTACAGTAGGAAGTCTGTAACATCAGATAAATCATATCTGTTTATAGTCATGTATATTGAATAGTATAGCAGTTTGGTTCTCAACACTCTTTTATGTGCTCATTTTTGTTTTTTTCATCTAGAAATAAGAATTCGGACCCTATCAACTTCTCATGCATGACAGTTACATTGTCATGGGGTTTACAATGATCTTATTAACTATGATACAACTGTTATGCTATTTGCTGTCTGTGATCCTAATTGCTGTTAGTATGAATACATAATATACTAAATTGTAGGCAACAAATAATATAAATTAAAATATTTACCTGTTGTCACTTCAGCAAAATATCCCATTTTTGAAACTAGGAGCTTCTGAGAACACTTGAAATCTCTTTTTAAGTTTTTGACTTCATCACAGACATGAATTTCCACTTCAATGCTTCAAAATAAAGGGTATTATCAATATAAGCTTTCATATGTAACACATGAACAGCAGAGGCCAGATATTTAATGCATATAGATCAAAAATAAAACATATTTAAATGGTTTTGGTCATAACTGTATAACATCCATGTTTTATCAATGTACTTATCGCATACACTCATCTCATAAGAACATTAACCAGAATTATATATTTAAATAACTGGTTTAGTTGTTTTAAAATACAACAAATGCAAACCAAACACTGAAAAGTATATGCTCATATCAAATACAATGATCATATTTTCAAAATCTCTAAGCAGTCTATGGTGTGACAGACACTCATCGCACATAGATATTTTGGACTTTAGAAACATTATCTTCGTTCTTTTTTACTTGTATTTTGATAAATAGGAGTTTTTATTAACAATCATTTGTGTAGAGTTAAAATAATGAAAACACAGTTGGAAAACAAATATGGAGTAAAGAAAGACCTATTGCCCACCTTAATGAGTCAAGTCACATCATGATATCAAAATTGCATGTGTGTCTTTGACCTACAACTTTTTTAATACAAGGAGTAATGTAAAACAGAATAAAAAATGTTTTGAATTATGATTTAAAATGCTCCTATAATTACATTAAGAGAGAGAGAAAAGGAGCATTTACTTACCAATGGCTGAAACAGGACAAAGTCAACCAGGATTGGTAGTTAATCAAATACAAAACAGAAACTGAAAAAAAATCATTGCAAGAGAGAGAAAGAGAGGGAGAGAAGGGGGATGGGCAGACAGAGCGGGAGAGCAAGGGGGGGAGGGGGGGGGGAGCATATTTCAGTCATTTCACATGTATTAGGTTGGTGCATAGGTTCATAACATTTCTGTTTCGCATCTTGGCATTCCGGTTGCTATGGGTTTGTTTATCAAATGGCTCTGAGCACTATGGGACTCAACTGCTGAGGTCATTAGTCCCCTAGAACTTAGAACTACTTAAACCTAAGTAACCTAAGGACATCACAAACATCCATGCCCGAGGCAGGATTCGAACCTGCGACCGTAGCGGTCTTGCGGTTCCAGACTGCAGCGCCTTTAACCGCACGGCCACTTCGGCCGGCTGTTTGTTTATCGACTGTCATTTTTTATTTGTAGTTCACTGTCGCTATTTGAGTTTCCATATATTGCCTTTTGGAGACAATGACTGGTGCTATGGACACTAGAAAATGGATTGCCAGGAGAGGAAATTGGAACATTTCCGACATATTCTTCTGTCTTAGTTCAATACAGGGGTGCACCGGAGGCAGCCAGAAACATTTGCACAATACATGGAGATAATGCCATTTGACAGAGCATGGCAAGGAAATGGTTTTCTCATTTTAAGGAGGCTCGTTTTGACATTAGCCGCTCTCCACATTCACAAAGACCTTTGGGGTTTGATGAAAATCATTTAAAAGCATTAATCCACAATGATGCACATCAGCATACTTGAGGACTGGCAGCTGTGATTAACTATGATCATTCCACCATTGTGCAACATTTGCATGAAAAGGGAAGGTTCAAAAATTGAGTGTATGGGTACTGCATGCTCTAAGCTAAAATCACAAAAATCAGTGGGTGGTCATATGTGCATCTCTGCTTGCTTGTCATCCACTGGCTCATGAACAACATTGAACTTTCCTATCCTGTGTCATTACTTGTACAAGAAATGGTGTCTTTATGTTTACTTCAGGAAAGGGTTGAGCTCAGACAAAGCATTAACTCCCTGTTGCAAGACCTGTGCACATCCACAAAAGATAATGTTATGCATCTGGTGGAACAGTGATGGTGTGGTGTGCTATGAATTGCTTCCCTAAGGGGTAACTGTCACTTCTGAAATTAACTGTCAACAACTAAGATGTTTTGCAGATGAAATCCAAGAACAATGACTAGGAATACTGCATGAAGTGATGCTACTCCACGATAATGCCAGACCTCTCTCTGCCAGACCGATAAAAAAACATGCAGATGCATGCATGAATAAAATTTTCCAAGCATACAAGTTGTAATATAAGTAAATCGAATTCACTGTTCTTTAACTGCTGTTGATTGCAGGCAAGTGATCAAACTTTGACTACTCTTGACTGAAAGCTCTGTGTCCCTTGCAACCTAAATTTCCGTGTATTGAAAATTTGTTCTGATGTAACATAACAGACATTTTTGGCTACAACATAAACTTGAAATTATCCAACTCTGTGCATACCAATAATTTTTTTTTATATTTGCTCCATCAGTTGTCATGGAGTAATTTACGTTTTCATTATTGTTTTATTTGTCTCAAGTTATGTCTAACACTGCTAAAATTTTAAAATTTACTGATAGCTGTAACCATCTTTTACTCACATTGACATAACAGGTATTGTGTGAGATAACTTCTATGAGTTAATCCCATCAAATCAGATATGAAAGCACTTCAGTAAGGAAAAATCAGTTTAATATTGGAACACGAAAGGGGACTGGAAAATGACAGGAGAGTCAGTGGTGAGGTATGGATATGGGTAGGAAGCAGCTGAAAATGGACATTGGCAGAGATCCAAGACAAGCCATTGCAGGAATGAAGGATGTGCGTGAGGCATAGTTCACATGGTATGGGAAGATGAGGGGAGAGGGGGGGGGGGGGGGGGGCATCCAAATGGCATGGGTCCTCAACAGCTGTGTGTGGGCATTGTGGTGAGCAGCATATTCAGCAAGCAGATAGACGAATTTGTGACTAACTGCAGTTTAGAAATAACAGACCCATATGCAATATTGCACAGCAATTGTAGTACTGTTGGTATATAATGTGGTTGCTTTCACACATTGCTGTACAGAAAATGCCTGTGACTGGATTGCAGTAGGAGTTAGTGGGTGGTCATTTGCGATAGTTCTTGTATCTGTGTTGTACACATAAGAACAATCCATGAGGGGCAGTACTGAAATTAAGCAAAGGTCCAGCATTATTTATACACTCTACAGTCCTAGGGTCACAGGACCAATGAACAAATAAATGCCTCCTAGATATATATATGTGAACACCACACAATTCTAATTGCTGTGCTCTCTTTTGTGCAAGGAATACCTCCTGCTAATTGAGGCATTACCCCAGAATACTACCCCCCAGAATATCAGCAGATCAAAATATGCAAAATAATGTCCCAAAAGGCAGCAATTAGACTTATGGAAAAGGAGGTGAACCTAAACATATTAGCTAATCTACTGTATTGTTTTTACAGTTCATGTTTTCAACAATATTCTCAGCCATGGACTTCGAACATCCTACCCTGCTTATTATTTTTGGTTTAAATCAATGGGAAGTGTAGTGAGTTTAAATGTAATCCATTTTTGCAAAATCAATTAATCACTTTAACAGAAACATTATTTACTATTTTACTTTTTTGCCTTTCTAGGACAATTTTATCACTTGTAAGGTAACAAATGTGCCTCCCTTATTTGTATTATCTGAAAATCCTAGTCTAGCTTTCTGCTTCATGTTTCTTAAACTGAAACTAAATCAAGTATGTGCTTGAAGCATGTATTCCACAAAATTTAATTTTTTAATTGAATATTATTTTTGACACAATTAAATGTCTTCAATAAGTCACAAAAGCATCCAAACTAGTGACAATTTATCATTTAACAATGTTGAGATCAGCTTAGTTAAAAGTATAAATCACTATCTCAGTATAGCAGCACTTCTGATACTAAAAATGTGATTGACCAAGTATCTCATTACTACCCAGCTGAGTGGCAACCATCGAGTACATAACTAACTCAAAAAATTTTGAGAATGAGTTAAGTAGTGAGACTGACCAACACTTATTTACAAATGTGTTTTGTGTCTCTTATAGAGACACCTAACAATGGCAGTTTTAAAGTCTGGGAAAATATCCTGAATTCCTGATGAATATCTTACTACATAGTATAAAACAACAACTTTTTTATGTGTAATGGAAGATATCATCAACAACATACAAACTTTTACTTTTGATTGTTATTATGAATTCCCTTATTTTAGATAGAGATTTATAACGAATTTTCATTTCACTAAATTTCCACTGTAATGTTTCCTCAGTACATTGCTCTTCTGTTTACTTGTTGAACCAATGTTCTCATCTGCTATTAAAAAGTAATTATTGAAAATGTCTGTCATACATGAACTGCCTTTTTTTAATGCTCTCATCCTATTTAATAAAAATAATGACATCTGCTTTGGATTATTTCCTTGTCTCTCTCTTAATAATATTTCACAATGGTTTGATTTTATTGTTCGAGAAGTTATTTTTGTGAAAATCTATTGTTTCATTTTATAAATGTTCTTAATATTTTATAATAATGGTTTTAAAATGAAAGTAACTCTATATCCTTACTTATTCTAGCTGTCTTGTAGATTTTCCACTTTGTATAACAAAGTACAATACTTACAAAGTAAATTTAATTTTTTAAAATTAGACCTTTTAACATGTCTCATTAAAAATGCATCACATTCTCAGTTCCTTAGTTCCAGCAGAAACTTTCAGTCAATCTGTGTGAACTGTTGAAGTGGTTTTCGCTTTGATATTCATTCTATGATCCTGATGCATCTGTCATGTGTATATGAAAAACATTTGTTTGTTTTTGTATGGTAAAAGGGAAATAATAATATTTTTTTATACAGATGACATGTGTCATCTACATTCATACTATGCAAACTAATGTGAAATGCATGCTGAGGCCAGTAGTTGCCACAATTTCTTTGGAAGTAAAATAATGGCAAAGGCAACATTTCAATAACAGTTTGGGTCAGGAATGAAGGCAGTAATAATTCTGTTACAATAATTAAATTTTCAGACTATGATATTGTAAGGCATAAACAAATACCTATATTAAACAAGTATGATAGCACAATTTTTATCTGTGAATGGCCCCTTCATGAATTTGCATAAACTGACATTAGTCTTCTGTGAAACTCATATAAATACTCATTGTATTATTAAGAATAATTTTTGGATGAATTTACTGAATGACTCCGTTGCAAGGGCAAAGCTTTGTAAACAACAAAATCTGCAAGATTTCATCCCCCCTCCCAGGCACTATCTTGCAGCTTACTGCCCTCATGCAGCCATAAAGAGAACTTTTACACGTATCTTTTTCCACTCTTAGTTTTCATCATAAAAAAATGCAAAACACAGTAAACATGGGAACAGAAGTTACTTGATTCAAAGAAATGTGGTGACATAATATTGTCCAAACAATCTAGTGTATTGTCTGTGGTTAAGAAGAATATGCTCATCAGGAATGCGGCAATGAATACACTGTAGCAATTTCTAGTGCAGGACAGTACGCATTATTCTAAAACCATATTCATAGATGCAGTTATTTCAAGATTGGAACCATGACTGATTTGGTTAGGTTCAAGAAACAAAAACAGATTCAATTGCCTCACCTTTTCAGTGTACCGGTACTTCCAAAATAACAGTAGTCAAATTTTTAATTTGTATGTCCACAGTATCAGCAGCTGCTATATAAATAGTTTATTAGTACTGGTACTGTGTATGAAATACTGAAATGGATTTTTTGCCAAGATATAAATTTTGATTTTATTCTGTTAAAACATCATCAGTGACAGGTTTTTTTGTGAGTTTCTGCTTACAACGGGCCCTGCATGTTTCACTGCAATTTTCCCC
Organism: Schistocerca nitens; assembly: GCF_023898315.1. Taxonomy (NCBI): domain Eukaryota; kingdom Metazoa; phylum Arthropoda; class Insecta; order Orthoptera; family Acrididae; genus Schistocerca; species Schistocerca nitens. The sequence goes on from NC_064622.1 coordinate 231,103,751, forward strand.
ATTGGCTTTTGTGCTCTGTATGAAAAATAATGAAAATGGGAGATCATAAACAGTGAACCATGAACAAAACACAAGGCAACAAGGCTGACTATGAACTCTGTTAGAAAGGTAGACTTTCTTTAGATGAACGATAACATGGACTAGCTAGCCACAGAGTAAAAGGGAGGGGAGGGGAAGGATTGTCCCTCGACTCCCCACTTTAGCCTTTGCATGTGTTCTTCTGAGCTGCCTATTGAATAAAAGTCATTATAACTTTGTTGGGAATGATGATTCCATAATAGTAATTATTACAACCACAAGTGCAGAAACTGCATGTGACACAATTGTAATGCAGAGCGAAAGTAAGTCAACAGATGGCAATGCAATTGAATGACTAACTGGACAGGTAACTGGACTTATTTGAATGATACAAAGAGTGATAGCATTGAGAGAAATGAAAATACTACAGAACCAAATGTTTCAGAGTCCAAGTAATTATATATCCAGGTCTACAGGAATAGCTATAAAGAAAGATAAGGCAACTTTTTCCAAAATATGCATAAAGAAACTATTTTTGCTGTACTGTGTTAGTCTCACATAAAATGTTTCAAGGTTTAAGACCAAATGCATATATATACTAAAGTTTTAAATTTAATAATTGCTACCATTATGTTACATTTTGATGATGTTTTAATATTAGAACAGCCCTAACAACAGACCATGACATTTTCTCCTCCACTAATCAAGTTCTTAACCCTCTAAACATTAAAAAAAATAAAAAATGAATCGTAGAGAATAGATGGACCTTCCAGAGGACATCTTTCCACATAATTATTTAATGGCTGACAAAAGGACTAAGTAAGATATCATGGCTAATCACAAAATATTAATACCATCATCAAAGCACCACAAAACTGTAAGCTCTTGTAAAACAAGAACCAAAGTGACATGTGATAATATCGTCCCACCTTCCACCAGCTTCAGAAAGTGGCAGCATTTTATTATGTCATTAAGACATGCAATTTATTCTCATGTAAATCATGGTTTAAAAAAAAGGAGAAACCAGACAAACAGCACAACAATACCAGTAATAATATTAATATTGAAAATAAAAAATACTAAATTAGTAAATAAAATAAAATTTCAAACTTATTTCACTGATGTCATGTGCTTGTAACCATTCTTCATAGTTATTAATGAAATAAAGCCTTTACAAATTGAAACAACATTCCAATGAAGATATAAAATACTCACCAAGAGGCAGCATATGTAGGAGCAACATAAAGGTGATATAAGAGCTTGCCTTCATAACCGGAAAATTCTCAATCAAGAAAAAATAGACTAAAGGTGTCAAGCAATTGACACTATTCAGGAATCAAGCAGGAAAGTGATCAAGAATCCCTTGGCAAGGGAGAGACAGACATGACAGGACAAGGGCAAAATCAATAATGAAATGTTAACATCACAAGTTATTTGGAAATCTTAAGAGGTCAAGTGTGGCAGAGAATCCAGTGTACATCTCAGAGATAAAGATAATGCAGATTAAAAATATAAACACAATCCAAGAAAAAAGAAAATAAATAAAGAAAAACAAAAAGTAGTGGAAAAAAGTACAAATCACTCTTCCCAACAAAATATGCAGCAAAAAGTGAAAGTGCATAAATGTGGATACAATGGCAGAAATTAGTGAAAATTAAGGGACAAAGATAATGTGGTCAGTAACAGATTTATTTTAAGCTTGTTGCATGTTTAGTTCAATTCTTATCATATACATGATATAGGAATTGTCATATGGAAAGAGAGAGTACAATTTATATTTTTAACATTTAAGGAAAATAACATTTTCTTAATTGTATTTTAACCTTTTCTTAATTACACTTTAGATATTTTGTCTTTTTTTCACATCCAAGATGAAAAAAAAAACAACAGAAAAACAAGGTTTATACAAAGGTTTATATAAAAAAATCCATTAAGGGAAATACCATTTTCTTAGTTACACTTTAACATTTTCTTAGTAACACTTTACATATTTTGTCTTCTTTTTACACCGGATGAAAAAACAAATGTTTACACAAGAAAATCAAAAGTTGAGCACTATCTATTTAGATAGCAAAGAAATTTATCAGAATTATAGAAACTCTGACCTAATAGTAGCCTCTTTAATTATTTTTTAAATATATGTAAGTTTTGTTTGTTTTAAAGGTACTGAACATTATTTTGGGTAGATACATCACACTGTTTTGGTACAGGGCTTTTGAATGTATGTTTCTATGGAAATCATGCATGTTTCTCATTTGATAGTTGTGTACTTCACTATTTAGAGAAGAGAATTCTTGATTTGACTTGAGGAAACATACTGATCCATAGATGAATAAACTAAGGAGGGTCAAAATTTTCAACTCCTTAAAGAGTCCTCTACATGGATCTCTATAGGTAACACCCTACAGAATACAAATAGCTCTCTTTTGGAGCTTAAAACAACTTTTTGTGAAATCTGTATTCCCCAAAATATAATACCATATCTTAGATGGCTATGTGTGTACGAGTAATAGGCACATAGTACTGTTTCAAAATTGCAGTTTTCTTTAAGTTAGTCAGGTAGCAAGTGTGAGATTCAGAGAACATTTCCATGTATGGATTTCTAGGGTACTGGTGCTATGAAGAAGAATTTAAATAACTACAATGAAGAAGTAGGCAAGAAATTTACAATTGCTGCTACATAGTATATGCTCTGCAGTAGGGGTGTTAACATAGATATTAATCATATGATAAAGAAAGGCCATTATGAGGACAAAGTTGTGAGGGTAATGAAAAGTGTTTGGGTGGAGTGTAGTAATTATGGAAGAGATAGATATCAGAAAAATATAGCCTTAGATGAGAAATTTACTGATACACTGCACCTCCGGACAGCCATGTGTGATAAGTGGTAAACTCGTTTGCTGATTCTGGAATCAGACAAGGCTAAAAATGGTGATCAAAATATGTTTGTGAACTAGTGTGTTGGATACTGTCAAGAATTGATGGTACTTGTCTGGCTAGTTGTACATTTAATGAATAAGCATCCGAATGGACATATTTACTGTAAAAATCACGAATTTCCAGAAGAGGGTGTCATATAACAAAGAGAGCATAAGCATGGATCTTACTCTATGAAACAGGCTTTCAAAAACAGTCAAATTGCAAAAGTGTGGTAGATTCAATAAGGAGCAACAATTAACAGCTGTTGCAACACTTTTGGCCATTTTAGCCTGTCACACTCACGTCCTGTGTGTGTATGAAATACCAAAGTAGCAGCAGCTTGAAAGTTAGCGATTTTGCATGTCTGTACCACGCAACAATTAGATACAGGCAAGTGTTTGCCTTTCCTTACCTCTGTTTATGACAAAGCTTGTATATGTAGGCCCTATCTCCATTGATTAAGGTGTGAACAGGTAAAAAAGTACACAACAAACTGCAATGCAATATCAGCCAGTTATTAGAAAATTTTATAACACAGCTGTAACTACTGACCAATATGTTATTTTTATTCTAGATGAGCAATCTGCTGCCCTACACCCACCTTGCAACTTTCATTCCCTGCAAGGAACTTGAGTTGAAATCAAAGCATTTCAAATTACAAAAAAGAAGGCTATACTGCAAAGGTAGAAACATGAGAAATATTCACTGTAGAAATACTGCCTGCATTACGCAAACATAAAAAGCAGACAAAAGTTAGATACAAAATGAAATCAACAGCAAGCAGCTCTATGAACATATTCAAATCACATTCCTTCCGCACTGCGGATTCTAGAAAAAGGTATTAGTAATTCAAAAAGCTCTAAAAATTGGTTTCTACATAATGTATTTTTAAAATGTATGAGTAACACCTTTATAGACAGTTTTATTTCTAGCTTAAGTAGTTTAAGTGCATATCAACAACTTTATGAGTATTAATGACATGAGACAAAAAGAAGGTATCTAATACAAAAAGAGAAGGACACAAAAAGAGAAGGACAGAAAATGGAAGAGCAACATCCACAAGATTTTTTCCTCTAAAACTACCCGAAATATAGCCACATTCATAAGCCAAGTACATGGCTATGGACAATTTTATATCTGTGAAATGATGAAAATGCAGCTCTTTTAAGATGGTCAGTGAAAGTATGCTTCCTAGATTCATTTGATTAGTTTATTTTTGGACGTGAAGAGAATGAAAATTTCTCACATAGTCCAGAAGCATTCAATAATGTCACTTAATATGTTAATGTATGCCATGAAACATAAGAAAGCTATGATCACTGAATTAAAAAATTCTGGACATCAGTAATTTTATTGTAAGGAAACAATCCTGTTCCAAAAATTGTAAAATGTAAAGCTTTCACTGCAAATGTTTCATAGTAATTTATAGACTCATGAGCAGTTTAATCAAGACATAGCTAATGTGTTTGAGTGGAAGCACTCTTGTCACCAGGATTAATGGAATGGTGTGACATTTTATGTAGTTTTAATTTTGTTAGAGGTAATGCAGATGCTGGAAAATTTATACGTAACCATTCAAGGTAGTATTCTGAGTGTGTTAATTCAAGGAAAAACTCCACCATCTGAATCAGCTGCTGTAGGTAACAACATATTGATGAAAAGCATCAGAAGCAACTATCACGGATTGTAACAGTGGGTAACGAGCCACAGTGCACCAAGTCATTAGCCAGTCTGATACTGGTGAATGGTGCCACCATTCAGAAACAACTCCTCTCTGTGCATACAGAAGCCACTGGCCCATATATGCAACTCTGCTTTTATTTCTCAGGCCACAGAGATTGATTGGACACAGGAGCAGCACAATGGATCATCATAGTACATGCCACAGACACAGTACAAAAACAGCATGAAGCATTTCATCCTGCTTCCTGAGAGTGCAGTATTCAGGCAGGAGGTGAAGGTATTCTCATGTAGCAGATATTTATGCAAAAAATTGTGCCTCCGAATAGGTAAAATATCATCCTCTAGCAGGGAAATGTACGAACCTATTGAGCACATTTGATTATTTCATCAAAAGCACCCCATATATGATTGTAGTTTCTGCAAGACAGTTCACTATCCAACAGATCCCAAAAATTGTCACAGTGGTTCAATGAACACTCCACAGATATGTGGGTGCTTATGGGCACTCCTGGGTTAACTGACTTCACTTACTTCTATGAAGCACATCTGGGATGACATCAAGCAAGATGTGCATGTTTTTGACTCATTTCGAACTAATACTCATAAGAAGTTACTATTATTTATTTGTTATATTCATAATATGTTGTAGCACTTTGTTTTCCAAACATGTGCAACAGACTGCAGTTGCTCTCCTCTCTTTAGAAAGATGCAATGTGTATATACAAATTGAAAGAATGTTACCAATTGGAGAAAAATTAAGTGAGTTGTAACAAATTCATTCACGTGAAAAACTTTAACCAGCCAATTACATGAATAAGTGTAAATTGCCAGAACATCTAGTCATTACACTAAACTGACCTCCACAGTTATGGTGCAATATGTGAAGGAAAGCTGCTACAAAAATCCGACTGTGGGAAAAGGGGGGAGTGGGCACCCATTGCAGACACAGTTGTAGGGATACCACGTTTCCTGACAGTCTGGTACCAAGGTTGTAGCACAGGAGGCATGTCAGTTTTTTCAGAACTGTGGGAGATGCTTTGCCTTGGCTTGTCCAAGGAAACGTTCAGGGGTGGTTCCTTAAGGTCACCCCTGCTTTAGTTGATATCCTGAGCCAGGTGATGAGAGCCAGTCAAGAGACAAATTTGAATGGCAAAGCTAAAAGCTACCAGCTTCTGTTGTTTAAAGATATCTTACATAGTCACTCGCGGCCTACTGCTGGAAGTTTATAAAGAAATGCACCAATATGTGAGCCACTTCTTCCCTACATGAGGTTAGGCCGTCCTGTCGTTACCTTCCCTTGTTGTATATGTCATATAAATTCTGGTTCCACCCTTTTTAGATTACTCTTTGGGGTTATTACACACTTGTTAGATTACTCTTCGAGTTGATTGGCCGTAGGACGGGCAATATGTTCTTCCTAGGTCTTCTGTAAAATGTGTGTGTGTGTGTGTGTGTGTGTGTGTGTGTGTGTGTGTGTGTGTGTGTGTGTGTGTGTGTGTGTGTGGGCGTGCGCGCGCTTTTAAGTGCAACAACTTTAATGAAATGACTATGGTTCTAGCTGGCCAATTTTAACTATGTTCTCACTGTTAAAGGCTTCAATAAACTCTCTCTCTCTCTCTCTCTCCAGACGAACAGGATATGAAACCCTCCTGCAAGTAGCCAAAGTCCAAATTTCTTGCACAAGGGACAAATGATACGTATTGCCATTGCTTGTGAAATAACTTTACAGCACAGCAAAATCTCCCAGAATCCATTCCTCTTCCAGCTTCCAACACTCTTCTACTCCTCCCCCCCCCCCCCCCCATTTTATCACATGTGGAGCAGGAGGACAGTTCTCAATGTTTTCAGAGTTTTATAGAGTCCAAGCTGTGAAGTCAATTCATTCATCATGAGGAGCCTGTGCTCAATGTCTGCATACTGCGAGAAAAGAGTTGTAACAAATTCATTCACGTGAAAAACTTTAACCAGCCAATTACATGAATAAGTGTAAATTGCCAGAACATCTAGTCATTACACTAAACTGACCTCCACAGTTATGGTGCAATATGTGTTATTTCACAAGCAATGGCAATATGTATCATTTGTCCCTTGTGCAAGAAATTTGGACTTTGGCTACTTGCAGAGTATTCTATTATGAAGTAGTATCTGAAAAAAATACTGCACAAATATTCAGTCAGATCATAATAAATATTGACAATACATATGTTGAAACATTAGCAACATTTTTACTTCTTATAAGAACAATTCCGTCATGCTAAGTGAGATTTTTAACTCCGTTGCTCATGAATAGAAAGACTAGGTTACCTTCAGTGGAGATACTCATTTGGCTGGCATTTCTTAAGATGTACAAGTATTTATTTCTCTGATAGAGCTAGTAATTACTAAATCCTATGACATTTTAATTCCAATATTTAATTTTTCTTTGGGTAGTAGGTAAATCTACCAGAGAAGCAGAGCCTGCTGGAGCAACAAGTGACCAAAGAATCCAACATACCATTACGTTACCGTGACACTCTGGTTATGAATACATTAGTTACAGACCACTCTGCAGGCATTATTGACATTAATATTTCAATGGAGGGAATATGATTATCTACAGTTCAGAATTATTAACTATAAAACATGGTGTTTGCAAAGTGTGGTAACTGATAGTGTTGAAACACCATTTAAATAAATTTCCTGAAAAATATAAATCAGAAAGTTGCCATGTATGCCAGTGACATAAACTACTGAAAAGCTACAAATAGGCCTAAATGTTTAATGGGAAGAATTATTTTAATAAGCAATCAAAGTGAAAACTGTTCGAAAATCAGTGTGAAATATTTAACTTACACCTATACATAAATGATGTTTCTATTACATTAATATTGCAATAATTAATCCCAACTCACACTTTTCTCACAAAAGATACTGAGAGCTATGGATCAAAGAAATCAGGTGGATGCAATATTTCTTGACTTCCAAGAAGCTTTTGACTTGCGACCACACCAGTGTTTATCAATGAAAGTGCGCTGATATGCGGTACAAAACAAAATTTGGCATTGGACAGAGAATTTCTTGGTAAGGAAGACATGGCATATCATCTTGGATATGAAGTCACTGGCATATTAAGAAGTAACTTCAGCTACGCCCCAGGGAAGTGTGTTCAGACCCTTACGGTTCATGCTGTATGTTAATGAACTGGCATACAATATTAATACTAACCTCAGTTTTTGAGATGATGCAGTATTCTATTATGAAGTAGTATCTGAAAAAATACTGCACAAATATTCAGTCAGATCATAATAAATATTGACAATACATATGTTGAAACATTGGCAACATTTTTACTTCTTATAAGAACAAATAGTAACAGACTAAATCACAAGTTCTTTTCTTTCTTTTGGTGGTGAACAGTTTCAGTTATCTTAACCATCATATAACCAAAATTAGTTTAGCCGCACTAACCACAGTTGGTGATGGCTATTTTCTCGCAGTATGCAGACATTGAGCAGAGGCTCCTCATATGTTCTGTGTAAATTTATTTTGGTCACATGAAGGTTATGATAACTGAAACTGGTCACCACCAATAGAAACATAAGAATTTGCAATTTAGACTGTTACTATTTAGATCTTGATAATTTTTTGAAGGGGTACAGTGACTGGCAATATAATTCAAATGTCCAAAAATGTAAAATTATGTAACACACACATATGAAAACATTATATTCTATACCTGTAATATCAGTGAGTCACAAATGGAATCGGTCAACTTGTCCAAATACCTGGGAGTAACATTTGTAAGGGTATGAAATGGAATGAATAGACTGTCTTAGTTATAGATAAAACAGATGGTAGACTACACACCATTGGTAGGACATTGGGAAATGTAATCAGTCTACAAATGAGATTGCTTACAAAGAACTTGTAAAGTCCAATCTAGAATATTGCTAGAGTGTATGGAACCCACAACAAACAGGACTAACAGGGTATACTGAACACATACAAAAGAGGTCAGCATGAGTGGTCACAGGTTTGTTCGAGCCATGGGGGAGCATCACAGTAAAGTTGAAGAACCTGAACTGGCAGACACTTGAAGACATATGCCAACTATCCCACAAAAGCCTACTTAAAAAGTTTTAAGAAACAGCTATCGGTAAGTGATCTAGGAATAATCTACAACCAAAAAAAACAATTCTTCCAGCACTCCATACATGAATGTAAAGGAAAAAGCCATAATATGCGATAAAGTAGAAGTGCCCTCTGCCATGCAGTTAATAGATGTTTGTAGAGCAATTCTTGAAGATTTAGAGTTTCCTACTTTGGATATTGCCCTGCCCGCTCCCCCCCCCCCCCCCCCCCCCCATGAAGACTTTGTTACCTAATGTGACTGTAGACAAAATTTATAATGTATGATGATTTTAATGTACATATGGAGGAAAAAGACAGATTTAGGCCTAAATTATTTGTGGCAAATTACTACCCAACCTGAGATAATACCTGTCCAGAAGCTATTATGCAGCTCAATACAAACACCAGTTGCGGTCAGTCTAATATTGCTAGGCATGTGTTCAGTAGTAAAATCATCGAAAAGTAGTACCAATAATAAGATCATATCGAAAATGCATTATCATTACTGACTGGCAGAAAAAAATTGAGGGGACATAGCAAGTGATGCATTCAAGTCTGTCTTTAAACTCTTTAGAAATAAATTTAATCATATTTGCCAACAAGTACCTAAGTGGCATCTCACATGCAAACTAAATGACAAATTAAAAAATAACCAAGAAAACAATGATAAATAGTGTCTCTCTCTCTCTCTCTCTCTCTCTCTCTCACACACACACACACACACACACACACAATTCTTCTTAAAATTCTGTTACCATAGGGCACAGTGTTCAATAATTTATCCAGTGCAGGAAATGTTCCAGTACTATTATAGTAACTATGTGGCAAGCATACTTACTCTCCACCAGATGACTTCCTTCTCCCTCCTATGTTTTTCTCTCTGTGAACTTGTTGATGGTGTGAATGTTTCTCTGACGACTTCTTAGATTCTCCACTATGTGTCTTTTTATTCTGTTGCTGGTGAGAAACACCAAGTTTGGGGACAACATAAGGTAAAACAGAATCTAGAAGTCCTTCCTGGATAACTTCATTGAGTTTACGTTTCATCAAGTGCTCCATATTCTTGCACCCGTCTAACAGTCTTTTGTTTGCGATTAATTCACTTATAGCATCTTTCCTGTTCTTTTTAAGTCTCTCCAACGGAGAGCACGATGCATTATCAATTGTCTGTATCTTGTTTTCGTTTTCAGTCTTAGTTTCTTCTTCGATATTTTCTTCAGAGCTTTCTTTATTTAGCTGAACACGTTTCGGAAGCTCCGGGTAGTTTAAGCCCATCAACGTAGATACAAGTTCATTTGCGGCAACCTCTTGCCAGTCAATTGCTACATCAGTTGAATTACCATTAACATTTTCGTTTATTTGGTAGGCCGTTCGAAGAAAACAGAGAAAATCTTTGAATGATATTTCTGTGCAAGCTCTTTTATCATTTCTGTTGCTGTGCTTGGACCCAATACCTTTTCTATTGGAAATACTTGCTTGGGAAAAGCTTTTGGACTTCGAAGTTGCCGAAGTTGTATTGTCGGTATTTATCTTCGCCATTGTGCGTAACTGTGAAAACCTGCGTTTTTAAGTCTTTTATAACGCATTCTTCAAAATACGTAATGTCATCTGCAACGGTAAAAGAAATGAAACAATGAATGATAATGCAGTTTTATTCGTAGCATGCGTTCCTTCGTATGCTAATATCGCCTCGTGCTTCGTTGCTGGGTTAATATTACAAAGTCTCGTAACTGTGTCATACTATCTGAACGTTAGTTACCTGAATCGATGAACAGTCCAGAAATAACACACAGACCAGAAAGTTTCGAACACAAAGTAACTCACAGTGTCTCCGGATTCCTTACTTGTTTGTTTTGTATTGATCGCTTTTAGCATCCGAATGTTACAACTAGGTACACGTCTCATTTATTTCTGATTGTTTGTTTTGGAAACCGTAGGTAAGGTAACGGGACAGTTTGATGCGCTTGGTCTCCTCAGCTGCCCACGTTCTCAGCGGAAATTAATTTTGCGATTTGAACATTTTAAATTAATTGATCGAAATGCTAGCGCCGTTATATAAAATGTAATGATAGAACCGAATCACCCGTATATGTTCTGTGCGTTACAGTCATAGTCTCCATTTTTTTCTTCGCAGTCTGTTGTGTCTCGACTATTCGCGTGATTCACGGTACGACATTACAGTTTTTTTTTTTTTAAATAAGGGTTGGAATCAATAGGACTTTAATAAGATATTCTAAAGGTGCAATTGCATCTCTACAACTTTCCGTGCGCACTTGACGCATGCGGCCTTTGCAGGAAGAGACAAGGAGGCGCATACACCAGTGTCAAGCAATACATGCCTCTGATTTGTGCGCACAGGTGACAGTTACACGTACAGTATTCTTGGTGCTGTGTTTTGCTGCGTCCCGTTTTTAAATAGTATTTCGCACACAAGCAAATCTGTCTTTGCGTTAGCACTTTGGCCGAGTTGTCTAACAAGCAACACAGTATTAACCTGTACTTCCTTTTTTCTGGATAGTTAAGTCTGTGGATTATAAAGACTGAATGTAGCTAATTAGTTGTCAATAGTTCCTCACAAATAAGACTAAACTGGAAACCACAGGGGCAAATCAGAACAAAATAAAAAGCCTTCGGTCATACTTCTAAAGAAAACGTATTAAAGAAAAGGAGTGATTCTGGGGCCTTCGACGTGCTGAAGCCGTTCTGCTTGCTTTGTTGCTTTACTAGCCGTTTTCATTCATGAATAGTTTTGACGACAGGAGCAGAAAAAAACACCGAAAGCTCTAGCAGAAATATGCAGCCACATAAAATAATTTTTGATTTAAAATGTAATCGGAAACCCAATATCTAATAATGTCTGGTATTACTTCATTAGCCAGCATGCCAACAAGCAGTACTTGTCTGTTGCATATCATATACTGCAGAAACTGCTGCCCTCTATGCTTCACAAATTTCAACTGTCGTCGTATCGGGCTAAAGTCTATTCTGTGTTGAAAACGCCACGTTAACGTCGGCTGACAGATGCAATGGCACTACAATGAGCAAACTATACCAGTGTTTTGCACCTGTGATTTCGCGGTAGGCTGACGTCAGAGTGACACCGATATCGGTCGATTCCGCCAACGACTGACATCAGCCGAAGACGGCCGGTCGTTTCAAAACAGTACTGCGCTACGTGCGCGGTCATAATGTAGCCGACATCAGTGAAATTCAAATCAGTTTTTTTTTTTGTCACAATGGCCGGCACGACACGCCACGAAACATGAACTGTCAGAAAATGATAAGATTAGTCAAAGGCGGAGTTTGTGGCATGCTGAGCATAAAAAATATCATAACTGGCTTGGGTACAGTTCGGAATCTGTGGACTAAAAACGCAGGTCTAAAAACGCAGGTTTACTGGAAACCATAAGTGGACAATAACTATATCAGAAATTTTAGATGTGGATTATAACCTGCAAAAATAATTTGTTCAAGTGAAAGGATGGCTTATATTTTGCTGTAAGTTACTGTACTGGGTCTTTTTGGGTTTTGGCATGTGAACATCAACTGCAGATTATTATTACTGTTTACCGGCATTGTTTTTATGGCAATAGAGTGGTGATTCTGTTACATGAAGTGGTTTGCAAATGTCGTTACGTATTTGTTTCTGCTTTATAATGTTTTAGGTGTTCAGAGTATCTGCCACTGAACTTTGTCTTTCACGTGTATACCGAATGGCAATCATCGAAGGTTAATTGACGTATGCCTGCACAACGTTAAATAAATTCAGCAAAACAGAGTTCGAGTAGAAGGGCAACGGCCTTGCCGTTGTGGATACACCGGTTCCCGTGAGATTACCGAAGTTAAGCGCTGTCGGGCGTGGTCGGCACTTGGATGGGTGACCATCCAGCCGCCATGCGCTGTTGCCATTTTTCGGAGTGCACTCAGCCTCGTGATGCCAATTGAGAAGCTACTCGACCGAATAGTAGCGGCTCCGGTCAAAGAAAACCATCATAAAGCTAGAAGTGACACTGCTTATAATGTCCACAGTCGGTAGAGATGTCGGGGTTGGGGCGAAGTTGAGTCCTTTCTCGAGCACCGACATTGCTGTGTCATTGATCGTTGATGACAGAATGCTTAGGTGGTTCTTGCGTAGTCATCTGTCGTGCTACAAGGCGTTCAAACTTCGATGTATGCTTACTCGTAGCTTTTCTTCGTGCGCCGTCTGCTCACCTCAACATACTTCCTGTTCGACGGAAATTATTATGAACAGACAGATGGCGTCGCCATGGGATGCCCGCTTTCACCGGTTGTAGCCAATTTTTTATGGAGAATTTCGAGAAGGCACTAGAACAAGCAAAAAAAAAAAAAACAAAATTGTTTCTTTTTCTTCTGCTACGTGGATGACACGTTCGTTGTTTGGCCACATGGACGGGACAGTTTAGCAGAACTGCAGCACCTAGAGACAACATTTCGGAAAAATGGATACAACCAGAAGCAAATAAGACACGCACTCAGACAGACTGCGCCAAGAGAACAAGAAGAAGAAACAGAAGAACACAAGTCATTGCCGTGCATTCCATTTGTCGGAAACACCTCAAGGAAAATCGACAGAATCCTGGAGAAACACAATGTGAAATGTGTATTCTGACCCCCCTGCAAAAACCTTGATTCTACTGGGTTCAGTGAAAGATGACGGCCATCGAAAACCAGGCGTTTATCAAATTCCCTGTCAGTGCGGAAAATCATACATTGGGGAGGCAGTCCGCAGAGAGGGGCCGCAAACACAAGCGCCATACTGAATTACGCCAGGCCAATAAATCAGCCGTGGCTGACCATTGTATAAAGACTGGCCATACTATGGACAGTGAAAAAACAAAAATACTCTGTCAATCCTCCTACTTCTGGGACTGCGTTACTAAAGAGGCCATCGAAATCCGACTACAGGACTATCTAATTAATAAAGACAGCGACCTTCAACTCAGAAAGGCTTGGAACCCTGCACTCAGCCTGGAGAGAAAGATGCGATCCCAGAGATCGAGTACAGCCCCCGACGGCGGTAGCAGGGAGACTGCAGACCCCAGTTGAGACCCAGGCGCCGCTTCCCCCACCACCTCCAGTAGCCGCCGCGCTGGCCGCACCAAAGACACCAGGAGAGGAACGGTGGAGTGGGTAACGGCTAGTATATATAGGGCACCGAGAGGAGTAGCACAGCATTCATCAGGAACCACCTGAAGATGGCAGCGTGTACGTCTGCCGAAATGTGTTGTTGTTGTGATCTTCAGTCCTGAGACTGGTTTGATGCAGCTCTCCATGCTACTCTATCCAGTGCAAGCTTCTTCATCTCCCAGTACCTACTGCAACCTACATCCTTCTGTATCCGTTTAGTGTATTCATCTCTTGGTCTCCCTCTACGATTTTTACCCTCCACACTGCTTTCCAATACTAAATTGGTGATCCGTTGATGCCTCAGAACATGTCCTACCAACCGATCCCTTCTTCTAGTCAAGTCGTGCCACAAATTCCTCTTCTCCCCAATCCTATTCAATACCTCCTCATTAGTTATATGATCTACCCAGCTCATCTTCAGCATTCTTCTGTAGCACTACATTTCGAAAGCTTCTATTCTCTTCTTATCCAAACTAGTTATCGTCCATGTTTCACTTCCATACATGGCTACACTCCATACAAATACTTTCAGAAACGACTTCCTGACACTTAAATCTATACTCGATGTTAACAAATTTCTCTTCATCAGAAACGCTTTCCTTGCCATTGCTAGTCTACATTTTATATCCTCTCTACTTCAACCATCATCAGTTATTTTGCTCCCCAAATAGCAAAACTCCTTTACTACTTAAAGTGTCTCATTTCCTAATCTAATTCCCTCAGTGTCACCCGATTTTATTGGACTACATTCCATTATCCTCGTTTTGCTTTTGTTGACGCTCATACAGATTTAATAACATTGGGGTATGCTACAACCCTGTCTCACTCCCTTCCCAACCACTGCTTCCCTTTCATGTCCCTCGACTCTTATAACTGCCATCTGGTTTCTATACAAATTGTAAAAAGTCTTTCGCTCCCTGTATTTTACCCCTGCTACCTTCAGAATTTGAAAGAGAGTATTCCAGTCAACATTGTCAAAAGCTTTCTCTAAGTCTACAAATGCTAGAAACGTAGGTTTACCTTTCCTTTATCTAGCTTCTAAGATAAGTCGTAGGGTCAGTATTGCCTCACGTGTTCCAACATTTCTACAAAATCCAAACTGATCTTTCCCGAGGTCGGCTTCTACCAGTTTTCCCATTCGTCTGTACATAATTCGCGTTAGTATTTTGCAGCTGTGACTTATTAAACTGATAGTTCGGTAATTTTCACATCTGTCAACATCTGCTTTCTTTGGGATTGGAATTATTATATTCTTCTTGAACTCTGAGGGTATTTCGCTCGTACATCTTGCTCACCAGATGGTAGAGTTTTGTCAGGACTGGCTCTCCCAAGGCCGTCAGTAGCTCTAATGGAATTTTGTCTACTCCCGGGGCCTTGTTTCGACTCAGGTCTTTCAGTGCTCTGTCAAACTCTTCACGCAGTATCGTATCTCCCATTTCGTCTTCATCTACATTCTCTTCCATTTCCATAATATTGTCCTCAAGTACATCTGCCGAAATATTGTGGAGAAATTACGACGCTACCCGGTCGGATACCTGAGAACTTTTCAAATCGGAAATACGCCGGGAAAACTTCAGATCGCAGGCCTATAACCTGTTTTGAAAAGTGTAATTTCATAGTTTTTGTGTGATATGTGAGATGTTGTTTAAGTTGCTCCAAATGCTAATTTAAAATCTAATATTTTCACTCTTAAACCTCAAATACATGTACTACGAAATTTGTAATTTATTCTATACCCAATTTCAGGCTGTGCAAGTGCACTAAAAGACACTGCAATATTGTTGATTTTTAAAGGCAACACTCAATTTGAAATAATACGGCCCCCAAGAATACTGTTACTTCCTTTCTCAAATTCACTTGGCAAGTTTTTAGAGAGCACAGAGCAGTGAAGTCTACTTGAATCTGATTACCTGAATGTCCTACCAGTAGTGCATTAATTTTGATTATTTTTAGAATAAATTGTGCTGCTATGAAACCAAAAATCTTACTTTCATTAATTAGATAATATTTGCTTATATACACATTTCATCCATGCATCATACAACAGACACATGTACTTTCACCACGTAATCCTGCCAGTAGTGCAATAATTTTGACCATTTTTAGAATGAAGTGTGCTGCTAGGAAACCAACAATCTTCCTTTCATTGTTTAGATAATATTTGCTTATGTACACATTTCATTCATGCATCATACAACAGACACACGTAGTTTCACCACGTAAGTTAACCATTATGTGCTCATAATCTCATTGGCTAAAACTTTTCACATTGAAGTCGCACATCCTGCCACTGCAGCATAATATACCGTACTCTGAACAACTTGTTTTGGAGAGATCATTAGTGCATTGTATCACTGAAACTACATATTTTCGTGATATATGCGTATACATGAAAAACATCAATTACGTCCTGCTAGTTTCCAAGGTGGTGGCCCCTTCTGACGCTAATCGCTACTAAGAGAATGAAAGTGGGGCCACAAAGTTAAAGCGTTTTTAACTTTCGTGACATGCCGTTTTCCCCTTCATCTCTTATGTTCGTGAAACGTTTCTGTAATTCCAGTAACTTAAGAGTGTACAGTACTCGCCACGTTCTTTTCGAGAAGACAGGTAGTAACCAGACGCTGAGCGCTAGCAACTTGGCCAGAAGCGTAAAAACGCGACGTCGGCAACGACAATGTCCCACTATCCAACGCGCAGAGACCGACCTTGTGTCCATCAAATTGTTACTTACTGTACGTAATTATTTGGGGTTGTTGTTGGGTTGTTTTGGGGAAGGAGACCAGACAGCGAGGTCATCGGTCTCATCGGATTAGGGAAGGACGGGGAAGGAAATCGGCCGTGCCCTTTGAAAGGAACCATCCCGGCATTTGCCTGGAGAGATTTAGGGAAACTGTCGTCCTCCGGAATGCGAGTCCAGTCTCTAACCACTGCGCCACCTCGCTCGGTGTAATTATTTTGATACGGAGAAATTTATATATAAAATTGAGAAGTACTCAGCCATTTATGAAGTCGAGTCGAAGGATTACAGCTACAAGTAATTGAAACGAAATCTGCAAAGTTGTGCATCCAATCTGGCATGTGATGAGTTGTCACCGATAAAGTACATATGTAACAACTGTACAAAAACTGACTCTCCATTTTGTATACATCCTCTCTTTTGTGTACCAGACATCAAGAAATTTTTGATGATAGTACATATTAAAAACTGAAAATAAAAATACATATTCTATTTTTTAAAACTGCATGTTTTTAAACATATGTTTATTTTTTGAAATGCGGATTTCGTTTTTAGCCCTTGTGCTATCTCCTGTAATGAACTAACGTAAGTAGTCACCTTAGGTCATTATGACGCAATTTTTAAAATATTTTTATGATAGTAAAGAAATAGGCTATGTTTCTTAAATATGGGAAAATCAATTGAACCAAAATATGCTCTATTTCATCAAGTAAACTAATTTCAAAATTAGAGTTCCATTTGCATAAGATAAAAGATTCGCTTTTAAAAAGACAGAAGCGTATATAAAATTTGAAGAGATGACAATCTAATTTTAATTAAAACTCTGTTGGTCGATTTTGCTGAAAATCTTACTAGTTTTCACGGAAGCGGCCTATCTTTTAAAACATGAAGAAAAACCAAAGTATCATGGTGTTTTATTTATCATGATCACAATTCCTTCCTCACACAGTACGCGTTCGGCAGCAAAAAAAGGCAGTGAGAAACAAGATCAGTCATACAAAGCGAAGTAACATGAGTACCTGATTTACTTCTACGTAACGATGTACGTACACGCAGCCTCGTAAAAAGAGAGAGAGAGAGGGAGAGAGACGAGAAGAGAATGGAGTGACTGCAGAGAAGATGAAAAAGTACTTGTACTTGAAGCAGCTGTCTTTCTTAAGTCCATATGTCAGAGACGTGAAAATACATTGTCCAATATTCCTCAACCAGACAAAGAAGCTATTTAGGAAATGAAACAGGAGACGTATCAGAGGGCTATACGTCAGCACGTTCAAAACTTGATAAGCCCACAACATTGTCTTCAGCCAAAAAGCGAACGGCGACAGGAGAGGGAGACAAAATTTCCAGATGTAGCCAGGGCACTAACTATCCTCGGTATCCAAGAATATAATAGACATCATTATGGAAATATTGGCATTTCAAAAAGGACAATTGGATAGGTATAAATTTGGAAACAAAGCTTTCTTGCAATTTCCTTTCTACAATGGACCAGATACCACAACAAGAAACCTTTCACAAAAGACTGAAAATAACGGAAATATTCTGAAGTGCTGTGGCAAATCCTGGACATGTCTGACTTCGTCCCAGTTTCAGGAACGTCCACCTCAGGGTCATCGTATACGGCATATTCAACTGCAACACCACCACCGTACAGCCAAGACGATTCGAAATCTGGAAGTTAAGTTATTGGGACTCTGAATCTTCCAGTGAGCACTTCATTATCTCTGTCTATTAACGAAATAATTTTCCATGTAATCTCTGAGTCTCCTACTGTCCTTGGTAATTCCTTCCCTATCTTTTCCTCGATAGGGTATGGTAACCCTGACAGAAGAGTCCCTCGTCCCCAGCGCCGAATTAACCACGTGGCAGGAGTTAGCAAATGCTATGCTACAGGCTCCGTGCGATAGGTTGTGGTGTCGAGGAGGGGGGGGGGGGGGGGGGGAGGCTGGAAGCGAAAATTCTTTTCAAGTTAGAGGTTTTTTTTTTTTACAGTTATTTCATGTATAGCATTTATTCATTGTAAGTAGGATAGTGAAAAAGGTGAATTATCTCACCATTCTGCCAACTTAATAATGTTTCTGGCGTCAGGATGAAGAACAGGGTATTTGGTGCGTCGGAGTTAACCTCGATTGCTAGCAATAGGTTCTTACAAGGGAACCTCCCCATCGCACCCCCCTCAGATTTAGTTATAAGTTGGCACAGTGGATAGGCCTTGAAAAACTGAACACAGATCAATCGACAAAACAGGAAGAAGTTGTGTGGAACTATGAAAAAAATTAGTAAAATATACAAACTGAGTAGTCCATGAGAAGATAGGCAACATAAAGGACACTGGGAGTCAAGGAGCGCCTTGGTCCCGTGGTTAGCGAGAGCAGCTACGGAATGAGAGGTCCTAGGTTCAAGTCTTCCATCGAGTGAAAAGTTTAATCTTTTATTTTCAGTTTATGTGACAAACTCTTATGTTTTCATCACTTTTTTGGGAGTGATTATCACATCCACAAGAAAACCTAAATCGGGCAAGGTAGAAGAATCTTTTTACCCATTCGCTAAGTGTACAAGTTAGGTGGGTCGACAACATATTCCTGTCATGTGACGCACATGCCGTCACCAGTGTCGTATAGAATATGTCAGATGTGTTTTCCTGTGGAGGAAACGGTTGACCTATGACCTATGACCTTGCGATCAAATGTTTTCGGTTCCCATTGGAGAGGCACGTCCTTTCGTCTACTAATCGCACGGTTTTGCGGTGCGGTCGCAAAACACATACACTATACTTATTACAGTGAACAGATAGGTCAATGAACGAACGGACAGATCATAACTTTGCGAAAATAAAGAAAGTAAAATTTTCAGTTGAGGTGAGACTTGAACCATGGAACTCGCTGCTCACGCTAACCACGAGACTACGGCGCTCCTGGGCTCTAATTGTACTTGATGTTACTTATCTTGCGCATAAACTACTCAGTTTGTATATTTTACTAATTTTTTTCATAGTTCGACACAACTTCTTCCTGTTTTCTAAATTGATCTGTGTTCAGTTTTTCAAGGCCTATCCACTGTGCCAACTTATAACTAAATCTGAGGGAGGTGCGATGGGGAGGTTCCCTTGTTAGTGACATTTAGTTCATGCAACAAACCCCCTTGCATGCAAACAATGCCACACATCACAACAATTATAGATGTAAAATCGCGGGAGTGTTGACGTTGGCAACAGCGATTCAAAATGGGCAGTCGAACCAAGTCCCGAGAGGCACAGACATCTAACAATCGGTACTTGGAGGCGAATCGTAACTTCTTTTACAAAGTAGAAGATTATTAAGTGGGTGACATCGATTTTATGTAGTGATTCCAAAGTCGCTGACTTAAAAGAGGGAACCAATGCAGCATAAGGTAAGGTCCTTGTTTGTTCATATATACCCCGAAGTTTCAACAATAAAAAAGTATGGAAGTTTCAACAATAAAAAAGTATGTTGGTTCTCGGGATGTAACTATGTAGGAATCAGCTATTTGTGTTTGATATCATCATAAAACACGGTAGTTTTTATTTGGATGATTTCGAATACAGTAGACATTTATTTAGTTCGCAGAATTACTACTGATATGTACTTGAGAGTTTTTAATACCATGATGGAACGTCATCGACCTGAAGTCATATTTCAAAGAGAAAAACAGAACAGCGATGAAATAACAACCTTGCAATCGATTTTGCGACAAAATTTGAGCAATAATTTTGGTAGTACGCAGCTTTGACCATCTGAAATGTACATTTTTAGCATTAGCACGTTGCAGTACCTCCCCCCCCCCTCCCCTCCTCACACTGTACCCTCTTATGGTAAGGCGTGAAGCACGATTACAGCTAATTGGCTAAACAATAATTTTAATAACAGGGTAATAATTTTCAATTTACGAATCTGTAGCGCTGAAGAATGGTGTAGCTCTTAAATCTGTACTTCACATTAGTATTGTCAGCTTTACAATTCAGAGGAAGTGTTCCCTTGACGGCACCTCTAACAATTTTTCAAAGGATAGTGATCTGGGGTAACGTCCACCCAGCTACTCAAGGCATTGGCAGTGAAAATCATTCAATATTGGACATAGCTTTTCTGCATATGAGCCGGTACTCTTTGAAAGATACGCTCAATGGTTTCCACTGTATTGTGAATTTACACATGTAAAAAATTGACTTGAAGACGTCTGTACGAAGGAAATATTTCAGAAAACTGAATATGAGGGTGTTTTTTTATAAGAGCCATCGAAGCGAAAAAAATGATTTTTAGAATTTACGAGGGACACGCCAAAAGAAATGCCCACTGCTTTTGTAAAAATACAGTTTTCATTCTGCATGTGTGAAAGTATTACAGTGTGTAGATACATCATTCCCGCTTGTTTTCAAACTTAGTTCAACCTGTTCCCGTGAGTGGCACCGTCACAGCATGTCTTCAAGATGGCTGCTATACTTGACGTTCGTCAAAAGCAACGTGTTGTCATAGAATTCCTGTGTTATGAAAACGAGACAGTGGGAAACATCCACAAGAGGTTGAAAAAGGTGTATGGAGATGCTGCTGTCGATTGTCGATCGCAGTACAGTTAGTCAGTGGACAAGCAGGTTACGTGATGAAAGCGGGCACGGCAATATTGAGCATTGTCCTCGCAGCGGCAGGCCTCGTACTGCACCCACTCCAGACAATGTGCAGAGAGTTAAGGAATTGGTGACTGCTGACAGACACATCACAGTGAACGAATTGTCACGCCTTGGAACAGGGGAAGGAAGTGTTTGCAGAATACCGAAAGTGTTGGCGTTAAAAAAGGTTTGTGCCAGGTGGGTTCCCAGGATGTTGACAGTGGCTTACAAAGAAACAGGAAAAAAGGTATGCAGCGAACTTTTGGAACAGTACAATAACGGTGGAGATGAATTTCTTGGAAGAATTGTGACAGGTGATGAAACATGGCTCCATCATTTTTCACCAGGGGCGAAGAGGCAATGAATGGAGTGGCATCATGCAAATTCAACAAAGAAAAAAAAAATTCAAAACCACACCTTCTGCTTGAAAAGTTATGGCTACAGTGCTTTTCGATTCCGAAGGACTCCTGCTTGTGGACATCATGCCAAGTGGAACCACCATAAATTCTGATGCATATGTGACAACACTGAAGAAAGTTCAAGCTCGACTGAGTCGTGTTCGACCGCATCGGCAAAAGCAGCACGTTTTGCTGTTGCACTACAATGCACAGCCACATGTCAGTCAAAAAACCATGGAAGCGATCACAAAACTCGGATGGACAACACTGAAACACCCGCCTTACAGTCCTGACCTAGCTCCATGTGACTATCATCTCTTTGGGAAACTGTAAGACTCTTTTCGTGGAACAAGGTTTGAAGATGATGACTCCCTTGTGCACGCTGCCAAGCAGTGGCTCCAACAGGTTGGACAATATTTTACCGTGCGGGTATACAGGCGCTGGTTCCAAGATAGCGTAAGGGAGTTGAGAGGGATGGAAATTATGCGGAGAAATGAAAATATTGTTCCTAAAGGATGTATCTACAAACTGTAAAACATATAGAATAAAAGATGGATTTAAAAAAAATAGAGTGCCTTTCTTTTGGAGTGACCCTCGTATGTGTGTATGTCTGTATTCGCACCATACAAAAACTAATGCACAGAATTGGATGCGGTTTTCAATTGTATTTTTGCAAGTCTAACTTAAAATGTGATACAGCTTTCGTTTTGACACGCCGGGTAGAATCAAAGTTACCGCATAAAAGCATGTGTTGTTCACACCATAGGACATTGTCGTTTGCTGCAATCAAATGTGCAGTCAGGACGGCAAAGCTTAGTGAGCCGCCGCCCGCGCCGGCGTCTTTTATGTGCAGACGAAGTCACGGGTAAAAGCCAGTCGCAGTAGACATATCCGGAGAAAGCCAGGCTTGTGACAACACTAAACCAGTAGGCAATCTTCTTCCATCTGGTTTTATCGTCATTCCGGAAACGGCAGACTCTTTAGTTCCATGTTCTTCATTCGTTGACAAGGTTCTGTGTCCTGAAACTACACTACTGGCCATTAAAATTGCTACACCAAGAAGAAATGCAGATGATAAACGGATATGCATTGGACAAATATACTAGAACTGACATGTGATTACATTTTCACACAATTTGGGTGCATAGATCCTGTGAAATCAGTACCCAGAACAACCGCCTCTGGTCGTAATAACGGCCTTGATACGCCTGGGCATTGAGTCAAACAGAGCTTGGATGGCGTGTACAGGTACAGCTGCCCATGCAGCTTCAACACGATACCACAGTTCATCAAGAGTAGTGACTGGCGTATAGTGACGAGCCAGTTGCTCGGCCACTATTGATCAGACGTTTTCAATTGGTGAGAGATCTGAAGAATGTGCTGGCCAGGGCAGCAGTCGAACATTTTCTGTATCCAGAAAGGCCCGTACAGGACCTGCAACATACGGTCGTGCATTATCCTGCTGAAATGTAGGGTTTCGCAGGGATCGAATGAAGGGTAGAGCCACGGGTCGTAACACATCTGAGATGTAACGTCCACTGTTCAAAGTGCCGTGAATGCGAACAAGAGGTGACCGAGACGTGTAACCAATGGCACCCCATACCACCACGCCAGGTGATACGCCAGTATGGGGATGACGAATACACGCTTCCAATGTTCGTTCACCGCGATGTCGCCAGACACGGATGCCACCTCATGATGCTGTAAACAGAACCTGGATTCATCCGAAGAAATGACGTTTTGCCATTCGTGCACCCAGGTTCGTCGTTGAGTACACTATCGCAGGCGCTCCTGTCTGTGATGCAGCGTCAAGGGTAACCGCAGCCATGGACTCCGAGCTGATAGTCAATGCTGCTGCAAACGTCGAACTGTTCGGGCAGATGGTTGTTTTCTTGCAAACGTCCCCATCTGTTGACTCGGGGATCGATACGTGGCTGCACGACCCGGATAAGATGACTGTCATCTCGACTGCTAGTGATATGAGTGAGTCCATTGGGATCCAGCACGGCGTTCCGTATTACCCTCCTGAACCCACCGATTCCATATTCTGCCAACGGTCACTGGATCTCGACCAACGCGAGCAGCAATGTCGCGATACGATAAACCGCAGTCGCGATAGGCTACAATCCGACCTTTATCATAGTCGGAAACGTGATGGTACGCATTTCTCCACCTTACACGAGGCATCACGACAACGTTTCACCAGGCAACGCCAGTCAACTGCTGTTTGTGTATGAGAAATCGGTTGGAAACTTTCCTCATGTCAGCACGTTGTAGGTGTCACCACCGGCGCCAACCTTGCGTGAATGCTCTGAAAAACTAATCATTTGCATATCACAGCATCTTCTTCCTGTTTGTTAAATTTCGCGCCTGTAGCACGTCTGTAGCACTTAGGTGCAAAATTTGGTGGGCATTTCAAACGAATATTGGGCTTCGAATAACAGTTCATGGGGCCTTGATTTTATTTCATGGTACCAACATGCGACTGGCGATGTCACCTGTGCAATGATTAGCTGTGACGCCGAGGTAAGTACGTTAAGTCAATAAAAAAATTCTAAAATCAGTCGTTATTTATTAATTATTTTTTTCATTATAGCATGGATAGTGAATTTAGTAGTTATCTTGAGACATATCATATAACTGGTCAGGTGAGAGTATATTCGATCGGTTTTAAACCGTTATTGAACTTCATGTGTCGGTACCCGATGGAGGCGG
Source organism: Schistocerca nitens (assembly GCF_023898315.1). Taxonomy (NCBI): domain Eukaryota; kingdom Metazoa; phylum Arthropoda; class Insecta; order Orthoptera; family Acrididae; genus Schistocerca; species Schistocerca nitens. Next base: position 231,128,100 of record NC_064622.1, read on the forward strand.
GCTAGCAACAGGGTCGGAAGTGGCAAAATAGCTTTGTGCTGAATGTGGTCTAGAACTGTGTAGCTTATCTAGGAGGCGGATAATTCATTAAGGTCGTAGTTCTTTTTAAGTGAATTACATGATTAACTGAAGAAGATTAGCACATGGTCTGTGCATAAATGGACATTTTGAGTGTTGCCGATGCGCTGTCTGTGTCTGACTGAAATATGCTACGTGTTTGTTTTACGAAACAATGAACAGGGACAGCTGTGCGATCTATTTCAAAATGTACGAATTATATTTAACATTTAAATTTTTGCTGACAGTTTAGTGTACTCATCCAACTTTTTGAGTAGTTTCGTCAAGAAGAGACAAAGTGTTCTGTTCAAATGGTTCAAATGGCTCTGAGCACTATGGGACTCTAGATCTGTGGTCATCAGTCCCCTGGAACTTAGAACTACTTAAACCTAACTAACATAAGGACATCACACACATCCATGCCCGAGGCAGGATTCGAACCTGCGACCGTAGCGGTTACGCGGTTCCAGACTGACGCGCCTAGAACCGCACTGCCACACCGGCCGGCAAAGTGTTCTGTCTTCATCATGTTCTGCTATCTCAATTCGTATAGCTTTTAAAGTCTTGTCTTGAAAAGATGTAACCGTTTTCTTTTTCTTATTAACTGTAGTCGTTGCACGTTATTAATGGCAGTAGTCGGCGAAGCCGTGAATTTTCAGTAGTTGCTGATACTTTGTTATGGTTCACTTCTCAGAGTATTGTAGTTTAAAAAAGTTTCAGTTCCTTTGGCATGTGAAACAAGAAATAGCAATTTGTCGTAATATCTCTTTTTTCTCTTCTTTGCACTTAGTCCTGAAGTAAAATATTTCTGGGCTTGGTACTCAAGCCTAAAATTGCATTTAGCTTGAATGTCTTTGCCTAAATTAAAAAAAAAAGACTATATGTTTACCTACTTATACCTGAATTTCATTTGTTACAGATTTCTGATGTCAGGCAACAGTTTTCATTACACTGTACACTGTTAAGCAAATTTATGACACAATATGAGAATAGTAGGGCAACACAGGTTTTAAGTGCACATTGCTTACATTCGGGGGTGAACTTGATTAATTTATGTCCCCCTCCCTCTTCCATTAACCTACTGTTACGCTAATTGATTTATGACCACCTGGGGGTTGCTTTATGATGCCCTGAGGATAATCACTCCTTCTGAGAAACCTATCCCCCTCCTCCTTCTCCCCTACCTCTCTGGGAAATCCCCAACCTTCCCCCTATGCCTCGCCAATACAAGCACACTTTTGATATCAAATTAATTGACTAACTAATTCAGTTGATCAATCAATTGTCCCCTCCCCTCTTGGGAAATCCCCCAGCCCTTCCCTTTCCCCTTCCCATCCAGAAAAGAATTGGCATAATTGCTCAGCCTGTGCAGAGCCGCTGGTGTGAAAGATGCAAATATTACACTGTCCAGTAACTACATGTCCTAATTACATAATTACACTGTTGCAGACTGGAGGTGTTGTCTTGTTGATTCCAACAAGGCACATGTGTACACATCTTAATGTGCAGGAATCGACTGAGATAGTGCAAAATGCCACCACCAGAAAGTGTCTCACTCATCGCCCCCTCTCACCTCAACCCTCCCAGAAAAAGTTGGAGAAAAAAATTCGCTGAGCTGTAGGTGTGAGAGGAGATAGGATCCCATCCGTCCCCTCCCCTCTTGGAAACCCTGCCTCACTTCTGATATCAAATTAATTGAATAATTAATTAAATTGATAAAAAATTGGTGGGAAATAGCTTGTCCACTAATATGACATTGTAATGGATCTGGGAGATGTTATTTTTTTTTACTGTATTTGTCGATACCAAATTGTAAATGTTTTTTTTATACTTTTTGTCAGAATTTATTATAATTTGCCTTATTATATGTTAATTTACTTATGTTTTTGAGAGTGAAAGCGTATTGATTACTATTAGTAAATGTATCGAAGAATAGCAAAGAGACTGATTACAAGTGGAAGCTTGTGTGTTGTGTAAAATATCTTTGATGCTGGAGTCGTCTTTGACTATAGTCAGTCGGAAGCTAACTCTTGGTGTGTGTTGACGGAAGAACAATGTGAAGGTCGCCGTCATAAATAATTTTGAATTATGTTACTATTTTTTTGTATTAACCATAAAAAAGAAACTACATTTGAAGAAATGGTATTTGAAACACCAAAATGGAGGCAAACACGTTGAACCACGTCTTTTCTGCAGCCGACAAAGATGCATTGTGGAATCATACTTAGACAACTGAAGCCAAGACTAATATCGCCTTGCAAACGTCTAACGGAAAAGGTACTGTCACGAAATATGGCAAATTTAAGTAAATAAAAAATAGTGACCATATTTTCAACTTGTGTCTTAGCCAGGATTCAATATTTCAACATCAAGGGTTTTTCCTTGTATGGTTAGCTCAAAATCCTATATGCTAGAATATGTTAGAATACTGTCTCTATTGGGATTTGATCCCTTGGTTTTCCCACCCCTTTCTGAATATACTGACACGCTTTTGATTGATAGACTTGATCTTAACCCATACAGATCACACTAAACATGTCTGGCAAAAACAGAGGTCTTTAAACAATGTTTGAGAATTATGCATGTCTCATGTACAGCTTACGATGGCACTTTTTCCGATTGTGTAAAAAAAAGAACACACATTGCATGCAAGTCGCACACTGAGGGGAGTTGGTTTGCTGGCATGACTCAGAGTGGCATACATCTAGTTTTCCCACTTGCTCTGCACTAACCACATGTGCAGGGCCGCTGGCAACCTCTTGAGTCCTGAGCATTGGATGGGAGGCGTCAGGTCATGTACAAAACTTAACACACCCAAGGAATGTATGATATAGGATGTTGGTTTTCTTTCAAATTTGACACCAGGCCCAGTTCCTCTCTCTCTCTGTCTCAAGCGGTTACTTCCTATTTGTGTGGAACAATATGTGCAAACTAACACAGACCAAGATCTCCTCTCCACCCCTCCTCCCTACCATCTCCCCACACCCGTCATGCAGACCTGACACTGGTAGCTGGTGCATCCCTTTGTTCTCACACTTACACTGCTATGCAACAAAGATATTTGAGAAGAAGTAGGTAGAGTCTGTCAGGTGCCACACTGTCCCTTCCCTTGTCCTGAACAAAGCAACAGGTACGTGGGAAATCCCCAGCCTTCTGAAAATGTTGGGGTGAGAAAAAAATGGTTCAAATGGCTCTGAGCACTATGGGACTTAACATCTTAGGTCATCAGTCCCCTAGAACTTAGAACTACTTAAACCTAACTAACCTAAGGACATCACACACATCCATGCCCGAGGCAGGATTCGAACCTGCGACCATAGCAGTCCCGCGGTTCCAGACTGCAGCGCCTAGAACCGCACGGCCACCGCGGCCGGCAGGGGTGAGAAAGATGTCTTGGAAATATTCCCTCACTCTGTCAGACTGACTGACTAATTAATTAAATTGATTCCCTTGTGTGGGATAGTTTCTCCTTGCAGCCTATCGGTGGATACTAAGACTGTTATATTTGGTGGGATTCGATCCTGCAACCACATGATTTCCAAACTTCCCTATATTTCTTTTTATTTCCTTGCCTCCTATTGCTGGATACTGGCACAGTTACATCGTTTGATGGGAAGTCCAGTGTATTGGAAGGAGCTGAAAATTTAAAATCTGTGGAGATGTTGGATTGATGAGTGTGCTTGCAGTATCACTACTGGCAACAATAATTTCATGTCTCGATTGGAAGCGGTGCTGTATAAAATCATAGTTGGTATTTCAAATATCAGCATGAATTTACACTATCATGGCGTGTGAATTGCCGACGACTATGGGTCTGCCAAGTGTATTTTATAAAGCCCCGTAAGATTCCTAAGTTTGTTCTCTCAGCTACACCAGGACAAAGGTGGATGAAGAAAGGGTCTACCACTTGATGGGATAGTAAAAACAACTACCACTGCAATACAGAGTGCCCTGCAATGTATTGAGAGGTGCTAAACTGCAATTCTAGTAGTTTTCACAGATTGATACCTCAGATCGCTGAAAACAAACATACATATAGCCCATTCATATCCCAGATGTCCACAAGCTGTGCATCCATCCCCTCATACACAGCCAATGTCAATGTTCAGAGGCTGGGAAAAACTGCTGCCGTGACTGCAGCCACAGTCGTGGATGTGATGTCCACCAGAGTGCACCAACGCTGCCATGGAGGGTACCCAGAGATTGGAGTTCTAGTGATTTGGATGTTATCAATATGTCTAGCGCAAACACTTGTCAATGATCGATATTCAATCGATCAATTTGTGATGGAGATTACATGCAACAGAGGCAATAGCGAAGCCTGCCCAGCGCATACTGAGTATTAGTTCACTATTCACCTGCTCAGATGATGACACAGTAAGGCCAGCGCCACACGCCCACAAGCTAGACATAGTCGTCCTAGGAATTATAATTAATTATTACGACTGTAGCGCCAATCTGGTGACATTCGACGATGAGCGAAATATCGGAAATACCTCATCCTGACAACTGTGGCTCTGGAAATATCAGTTTCCTACAATTAAATATCAATATCTATAAACTCCTTATGACTGTACGTAATTTTCAAGTAAAATCTCTCATACTCTTACGGCTATCAATGCCTTGAAATTCGCAATGTTCCATGTCAATCCACACCTCCCTTACAAGTGGACACAGTCATTTTCTTTGCATGTGTTGGAACATAAGCAATAGTAGCTTCAGCATATCATTTCCTATTATGATTTATAGGCATATAACGCTAGAAAAAAATTATGGTATGTCCAATTCACACCAGCTGGTTATCATTTCGCACTGCCCAGGGACCAAACTCTCCCGCCGTATCGTCGTTATCACACGCTTGTCGAGGATGGAAAGGAGTAATCACAATAAAAAATACCTTCACGTCTTTTATTTTCTCGATTCAGACACTTCAACGAAACCCTTTCGTATTTTTGAAAACTGTAAATCCAGCCACCACAGTGATGTCTTATATATTCGCCACTAAGTTGGAATTTGTGTTAGTGCATTTGACAGTTGTTTTATGTCTAAACGCATAACTATCATAGACCTAACACCCAGATCATACAAATTTGTCGACTGAGACATCATTGCGAGAGCAATATTCTTGGTTATGTGCATTTGGGGTTAATTTTCAGGGCCAAGCTAATGAGTAGAGAAAGGTTTGCATGTCACAAACCTGTTCTGTATCGAGTATCTAAGCACATTTTAATTTGCTCTTGCTACGCACTGTACATGTTTCACAGTTTGGAGGAGGAACACTCTGAGACTGATTTGATGCAGCTGGCAAAAATGAGTTCGTTACGAAAGAAAAGGACCTGTTAGAACGCCATACAAAGATTTTGTTTGTTACATGTGTGAGAATAACTATGACTTCGATCACCATTGAAATTACACCATGCATACTGGACGTCCAGAGAGTTCCGCAGCCCGCAACAGCGGATGCAAGCTACATTTTTGTTGATGAGGCAGGTGTTCCAGAATACTGTGTACCTGTTGTCTGATGCTGAATCAGTGAAGGTACATAAAACCTACCCTCTCCACTCCCCAGTCTCATTCTGCCTTCATCCGCCGACGTTGTGTAATGTCGATTGTCCTTTTCTCACTTGTGTGTGTTAATTGTTAGTTTGGTTCATCCCTGACATAACATGAAGCATTCAGCGGCATCAAGCAGTAGCAGTACCAATGGTGGCAAACGGCAGAGACCATTAGAGGTTTATGGAGAATTGCGTGGTAACTACAGATTCAAATCCAAATCTGCAAACTTTTTTTTCACTAAGGATTTCGCGGTGTTGAATACATGTCGTCTTATTGTTTCAGCGTAAATCCATTGAATCGGTGGTGAACATACTGCTGAGATGCATCAGCGCCAGTAACAACAGCGTCAGATGCATCAGCGGCAGCAAGAGCAGCAGTTATATCGTCTTAAGTATATATTCTCATCTTCCTCTTTGTAGTAAGAGGGTAACTAACCGGCTGGATGCTGGGAAGCAGCATCGTAAATAGTATATTTTTTTCTTCCTCTTCTTAATGTACTTGATTTCTTTCTAAAATTTCATCATATACATAATATATTGCATGTTCTTTGCTAATGTAGATGATTTCTAGGATTAAGACTGGTAACTGTAATTTTTATCACTAAGAGTTTCGTAGTAGTACTGAATTGTTTCAGTATTTCTCTAGCAGATAATTGACCAGTTGGATACCAAGACGCAGCAACAGTACTGTAAGTAGAACATATATTTTTTCTTCGTAATACTACACTACTGGCACACTACTACACTTATGATGGTATATTTGACTACTTTCTTTTGCTTTTTGGTTACCACACCAAGAATCTGCTCCTTTACGGCAAAATCCGTGAACAGGGTTGTCATCTGTGGACAACTTATGAAAGTAGGTGGCTCATTGCTATAACATCATTCAGAGGTGCAGTTCGTCTAATGACCAGTCCATAATAACTCTGAAGAAGGTCTATTTCAGTTTCTGTCGATCTGCCTCGGTCAGACACAGATTTTCCATCAGATAGCAACTTTCCTTTCATTTCTCTTCGTAGCTTCCTCAATCTAGCACCCATCCTCTTTTGCACATGTTTACAACACTCCAGTTTTGTTTCCAAGGTATCAGCCTAAACATTGAACTCATTAATTTTATTGAAAGCTTTAGAGTCTCCATCGCCTACGTACTTCATATATCCAACGTTATAAATGGGCACCGACCTCTGAAATATTTTTAGAGCTTCATACCTCCACTGTAACCATCATAATTCTTAGAACACTGATGTTCAATATGTCCTTCAGTGTTACAATGGCAGGTGTGGCAGTACTTAGATAAGCACTCAACATCAACAACTTTTCCATTCTCCAGAGAAGTAGCACTTATAACACCATTCAAGGAACAATGTCCACGACGTTGCCATGTCCCATCAAGTGCAACAGCAATGTTCCTGGTTCCACCAATATTTACAGTGTTGTAACCGTGACAGTAATGGTCGCAGGGTTGCCGCTAATGAAAATGCGGCAGGACCAAACGGGAGCGGCCTCCGAACAAACAAGGCGGATGAACAGGAATGGAAGGACAAGCATGACGACAGACAACCGAGCAAGACACCAAGATGTACACCAAAGTATTAAGCAACGGGGTCACAAGAGATAACCTCACGAAATCAAAACAATGTCCACTCGTAAACGGGAAGTAAGCACACACAACGTAAACACGATGTCTGTAAGCGAGCTATCAACTGACTCAACGTAAATACCAGACTGCCTCACTGAGTTTTTTTTTTTTTTTTTTTTCTTTATTGAATTTCAATTCCCCCCGAAGGGGGCGGGCTGGCAGCAGCTTACTACGCCGCTCTTCAGCCTACAGAATTTGCGTTAAAAAGATGAAGATAAGAAAAAACAACAGTTGGCGGGAAAATCGGTGACTTAAAGGTAAAACGGCAGAAAATTCTAGAACTTAAAACATAAAACACAGGGGTGACGATACAAGAAGCAGAAAAATAGCAGACAGACAGTTAAAAAAAAACACGGCGACAGTCTGGTTTCTGTTCGCAAAATATAAAATGCACACCCAGCGACAGCATGATTTCTGTTCGCATCACTGTGGAAAGACGCACAACACCGAACACTCACTTAAACACGGCACTAAAAAGTGGGCACAAACATGACAGACCACAGCCGAGAGCGGGTGGGGGGGAAACAGGACAGAAGACGGAGAAATAAAAAAGGGGGGGGAAGGAGAGGAAAAGGGAAGGGTGGGAGGGGGGAAAGAAGCCAGTGGAGAATGAGGACCCATAAGAGGGGTGAGGGGTGCTGAGCAGACGGGCCAGGGAGTGGGGAAGGCAGAGGAGGGGAATGCAAAAGGACTCGGGGGGGGGGGGGGAGAAGGGACCTAGGGGGAGGATGGGTGGGGAGAAAACACAGGAGGGAAGGGGGGAGGAAGAGGGAGCCCAGGGAAAGGACGGAGGAAAGGAGGGGGAGTGAGGATCAGAGTTGATAGGAAGGATAAATGGAGGGAGAGAGGGCATCATCCGGGAGGGGGAGTTGACGGAAGCCACCTTGGGAAAGGAGATGGAGGGTGTAGAGATGGAGGGTAGGGGGGACACAACGGTGAAGACGTGGCAGGGGTCGGGGACGGGAGAGGAGAGGAGCAACCAGGGGGTGAGGGGGTTCAAGACGGCGGGAGGTGTAGAGGATGCGGATATGTTCGAGGAATAGGAGGAGATGGGGGAAAGGAATGAGATCATAGAGGATCCACGTGGGGGACGGGAGGCGGATACGGAAGGCGAGGCGGAGTGCATGACGCTCAAGGATCTGGAGGGACTGATAGAATTTGGGGGGGGCCCTCACTGAGTGAGAGGCAGACACCTAAATACACGACAGGGTATGTCGCTCTTGGCAGCTGGGGCCACGTGCTCCGCAGTGGCGCCCTCATGTTAGAATCAGGGCCAGGAGCGCGCGCAGCCAGGGCTTACGGCGCGACTGCTGCAGAGACCTCTAGGGTCCTCGAGTTCCATGCTGTCTGGTGTGGATTCGAAACCCGCGGCGCTCGGTAGCGGATACAGTTTCTTCTACTGCACGTTTCATAGGTGCTTCAGACACAATCGTCAAGACACCTAAAAGTATTTTTATGTACTTACTGAACCTACTGGGAGGAGGAAGAAGGTCCATCAAACCACAAAACGTTTGAGCAGCCTTTTCTCCATTTCCTATTGCACGCATTGCATACACTAACTTCAAATTCACATCATATGAATTATGCACAATGTTTGAAGTCATTTTCGAGGTAGATTTATTGCAGGATCTACACAGAACAATTAATTTTGACACTAAAACCTTCCTGCTACTTTGTTGTTCACTTATTTCCAGACTGCCTGCACTATCACATTATTTAAATTTTGCCACTTCCTTTATTAAAGAAGATAAGATGCCCACATCAACAACAACAATTCCACTACAAACAGCGTCACTGTTAACCAAAAAATTTGAATCGCCAGGTGGCGTGTCATATGGGAGTTTCTTCCCTGAAGAACTGATACATAGGTTACTTTCAAAAGTGTGGCTTGCTTTGTTTGTGAACTGGTAACCACAGAATTTTCTTTTATTGAAATTCTTGATGCGTGGCATAGTTTATATTGATTGCACACTAAAGGATATGTACTTCCACAAATATATGTAGCACTTGGGCAAAAAACATTCAGTAAGACGTGAACAAACTGCTTCAGCAAAAGAAAGGTAAATACTAGTGAAGATAATCATTTACAGACACAAAAATCCTGCACTGTTATCAGTATATACAATGCATCATATGTACAGGGCTATTACAAATGATTGAAGCGATTTCATAAATTCACTGTAGCTCCATTCATTGACATATGGTCACGACACACTACAGATATGTAGAAAAACTCATAAAGTTTTGTTCGGCTGAAGCCGCACTTCAGGTTTCTGCCGCCAGAGCGCTCGAGAGCGCAGAGAGACAAAATGGCGACAGGAGCCGAGAAAGCGTATGTCGTGCTCGAAATGCACTCACATCAGTCAATCATAACAGTGCAACGACACTTCAGGACGAAGTTCAACAAAGATCCACCAACTGATAAATCCATTCGGCGATGGAATGCGCAGTTTAAAGCTTCTGGATGCCTCTGTAAGGGGAAATCAACGGGTCGGCCTGCAGTGAGCGAAGAAACGGTTGAACGCGTGCGGGCAAGTTTCACGCGTAGCCCGCGGAAGTCGACGAATAAAGCAAGCAGGGAGCTAAACGTATCACAGCCGACGGTTTGGAAAATCTTACGGAAAAGGCTAAAGCAGAAGCCTTACCGTTTACAATTGCTACAAGCCCTGACACCCGATGACAAAGTCAAACGCTTTGAATTTTCGGCGAGGTTGCAACAGCTCATGGAAGAGGATGCGTTCAGTGCGAAACTTTTTTTCAGTGATGAAGCAACATTATTTCTTAATGGTGAAGTGAACAGACACAATGTGCGAATCTGGGCGGTAGAGAATCCTCACACATTCGTGCAGCAAATTCGCAATTCACCAAAAGTTAACGTGTTTTGTGCAATCTCATGGTTTAAAGTTTACGGCCCCTTTTTCTTTTGTGAAAAAAACGTTACAGGACACGTGTATCTGGACATGCTGGAAAATTGGCTCATGCCACAACTGGAGACCGACAGCACGGACTTCATCTTTCAACAGGATGGTGCTCCACCGCACTTCCATCATGATGTTCGGCATTTCTTAAACAGGAGATTGGAAAACCGATGGATCGGTCGTGGTGGATATCATGATCAGCAATTCATGTCATGGCCTCCACGCTCTCCCGACTTAACCCCATGCGATTTCTTTCTGTGGGGTTATGTGAAAGATTCAGTGTTTAAACCTCCTCTACCAAGAAACGTGCCAGAACTGCGAGCTCGCTTCAACGATGCTTTCGAACTCATTGATGGGGACATGTTGCGCCGAGTGTGGAAGGAACTTGATTATCAGCTTGATGTCTGCCGAATCACTAAAGGGGCTCATATCGAACATTTGTGAATGCCTAAAAAAACTTTTTGAGTTTTTGTATGTGTCTGCAAAGCATTGTGAAAATATCTCAAATAATAAAGTTATTGTAGAGCTGTGAAATCGCTTCAATCATTTGTAATAACCCTGTATAATCGCTGGAAACAGAAAGTGCTTGGTTCTTTTTGAAATAATACTGGTTTCTGTAACAGAAATACAGGGGTTGTTGCGGCGTACGTGACCGCAACTTTAAAATTTGGCGTATATAGGTCACTTTTCATTTGAAACCCTGTAATGTATATCTCAATGTAATCGGGAAAGACTATAGAATTTAATAAAGTCATAAAAAATTCGATTTTTCCACCATTTATAAGTACCCTATATCCTTAACGGAGTTGCAATAATGTCTCCACAGATAACTCGATGAATGCTGACAATTGGCATATTACAGTGACTCAACCACACAGGCCATTGTGGTCTATGTGTTTGCGACACTCACGTGATGTCAATACATGCAGCAGTAATGTCTACTTTTCCAAAAACATTGTCCTGAGATGAAATTTTTTTTTTTTTTTTTTTTTTTTTTTTTTTTGGGACAACCATAAGAACTAAACAAGCATTTTAGTAGACATTTTAAATCAGTTATTTGCGTTCTACTAACCCCAGATTTTATTGGCAGCTTATACGATTTATATCCTATATATACATGTACTCATTCTACTTACACACAACCAATATTCTTTCTTTCTTTCTTTGCAGCACCAGGCGATTTATGGAACGTTGTACTTAATTTAGTTATTCCCTCTTTCTTGTACAGTGGCCGAGTCAGGGAAACAATTCTCACAGCCGGCCGCGGTGGTCTCGCGGTTCTAGGCGCGCAGTCCGGAATCGTGAGACTGCTACGGTCGCAGGTTCGAATCCTGCCTCGGGCATGGATGTGTGTGACGTCCTTAGGTTAGTTAGGTTTAAGTAGTTCTAAGTTCTAGGGGACTGATGACCACAGCAGTTGAGTCCCATAGTGCTCAGAGCCATTTGAACCAATTCTCACAATAAGCCATTGTGAAGGTGCCAGGGTGCGATGAGGCATGTCTTGCCAGTTTGAGCGCCACTACTCGCCACACAGGAAGCCACGGTGGCCACTGCTGCCGCCCCCCACTGTTGTGGCCAAAGAACCGCTCTGGCGTCCCTGGGCCACCCTCCATCCAGCAAGCGGGTCAGGGCTGCTGCAGCAGCAGCCACAGCCAGCCTGCTGACATCGGCCTGATACCACAGCATCTCCTTCTTCTTCACCTTCTCATCCTCACCGATCTCGCAAGGTATGACACCTCATCACTAGCATCCTTGTCATTATCATCAACTACTTGTAATTATAATACTGGTAATAGCAATTATCTTGTGGCTATTGGCTGTTCCATCTCCTTTCCTTTTAGTGAAGGACCTCAGGTCAGTGATACCATATCACAGTTAGAACGTTCAGTGATTTCAGACGTCTTTCAGAAGTGAATCTCGTTCACAAGACTCGAGAATCTAACAGGAGGGTACCACAAGCCTGTTGGATTTCTAAAGAGCATGCCTTCCTGCCACGGAAATGGAATTCCTCGATGTTGTTAATGATCTTTGGTATCCCTTCACTAAATGTGGTGCAGTGCTGTGCACTGATCTGTCACATGCCTCCAAAGTTGCTATTGGCATTGAGGAGACAAGTCTTCATTATCTTTGGGGTGAAAATGGCGTCATAACATGAAGCACATGAATCACAAGTGTTTTGGTGAGACCACCTTCAGAGCTACACTGACCCAGTTTTCTGAGCTGGAAGTTAGAGGGTCAGCTAAAGCACTCAGCTGAATGCTACACCGACATCCATACACATGTGTATGATGTGGTAAATGGAGGGTCTAGCTATATCAAGCTCCCTAAAGATATAGCAGACAAGATGGCATGCATTAATGTCAAATATGAAAAAGACCAGGTTTTTTTGCATGGTAAATCCTGGCTTGCGAAAGAAATATACAGAATCCAGATAAGGTAGACTCCGTGACATTCATAAATGTTGTAAGTTTGATGGTATTGATTTCTCCATTTGAACTCCAGGACATGACTAAATTTGAGGCTCAGAATACCGGAATATCCGTTCATGTTTATGGCCTGGAGAAATGTAAGTCAGATCAGCAGAACAAGCTATAAACGTCGGCCACCTCCATTTCTCAGAATTTGCCATTGAGAATAAGATGAATGTAAACAAGCTCTTATTCTTTAATGAGAAAGGTAATTATCATTATGTTTGGGTCAAAGACATTGCTCACCTTCTCGCCTCTCAGATGAGTAAACATAAATGTGAAGAGCATTTTTGCTTAAGATGCCTCAGTGCCTATTTAGCGAAGCATGTAGTAGATTGCGCTTCCAGGGCAACGGTATATGTACATGCCTACAGAGGAAAACAAATACATGAAGTTTAGTTTAAGAATGCTCACCATCAGAAGCTACTCCACTTCGTCATGTACGCAAACTTTGAATGACTCCTCGCTCCTGTCATTATATGGGAGCGTTATCTGGTGCAACTCACAATATGTGCAATTTGAAGCATCATTTACCAAGGCACGTACCCGTTTTCACCCATAATATAAGCGGGTATGGCGCTAATTTTTTTTGTTGAGCACTTCGCTGATTTCAGCTTGGAGAAAAATCAGGTCAGTTTCCTGCATGAGAGCATTGAGAAATATATATCATTTTCCAAACGAGTGAAGCCGAGAATTACGCTCCGCTTCCTTGACATGCTACGTTTTATGCAGGCACCACTCTAGAAATTCGTTGAAACCTTACCTTGAGAGGATATGCACATCACTCGAGCTGCATTTCCTGATGAGGAAAAGTTTAAACTTGAGACTAGGAAGGCAGTTTTTCCATACAAGTATCTGGATAGTATGGCAAAACTCAATGAAACCAGGCTACCCGATATAACTGCATTCTGCAGCAACCTTACAGGCGATACATAATGGACGCAGAGTATAAGCATGCCGTGAACGACTGGCAGGAATTCAGCATTTCCACTTTAGGAGAGAACGCACTGCTTTACATGTACAAAGAAATGCTTGTCGTTGCGTATGTTTTCGAAAAATTTCGATGCATGACTACATATTCTCTGAATCCCACCTTTTATTAAATGGCACCTGTGTTGTCTTGAGACACAATGCTCAAGAATGAAGTGCAGTATCCATTTATTGACTGATCCCGACATGCTTCTTTTCTTTAAGCGAGGTACCCGTGGGGGACTTTGCCCATATGTCCACAGGCATGACAAGGAAAATAACCCTCAGGTTCAGCGCAGCCCTTGATTCGAGTTATATCATGGTCCTGGATGTAAATAACTTACATGGGATTGCCATACAACAATCACTGCCGATTGGCGAGTACCGATGTGTGCTCAAAGATGAATCCAGGGGATTATGTGGGAAAATCTGTGGTTGTATGGCAGCTGATTCTCATGTGAGGCATGTGGTTGAGGCAGAACACACATACCCTATTAGTTTGCATGATGTGCACGCCGACTTGCTGCTGTGTCCAGAGCAACTAGTTCCTCGAGGAGACTCCACCTCAAAACTGATGACAACGCTAGGGAATAACCAGAGATGTATTATTCATTATCCTAATAGCCACCAGTGTCTCAGCTTAGGAGTGGAGCTGGTTAGAATCATCCAGGCTATCTCCTTCACGCAGTCCTCCTGGTTGAACATGAGACAGAGAGGTTCCGCAATGTATGATTTTGAGAAAGATTTTTTAAGTTAATGAATAATTCCATTTTTGGCAAAAGAATGGAAATTTAAGGGAGCGGCGTGAAATTTTGATTATGACTGAAAGGGATGGACATTATGGCCTAAGAAAATGCAATACCAAACCAAATTTTAAGTGGGTCATCATTTTAGTGAGAAGTTTGTTGCTGTGGAGATGGCGAAGATTGCAATAGAGTTTGTGAAGCATATTTACGTGGGAATGTGCATACTAGACTTATCCAATCTCCACATGTATTGCCTTCATTATGAGTTTGCGAAAACTCATTTTGCAGATCCTAAATTACTTTATATGGATACAAATAGCTTCACCTTTTGGGTGAAGAACTGCAATCTATATGAAGTAATGAGGCACCATTCTAATAAATTTTACTCATCCTCACATGTCCGATAATCCTTATGATATTGTTCCACAGAACAAGAAGGTTATCAGCCTTATGAAAGGCGAGGTGAATGGAATGCCGGCTGTGGAGTTTGTAAGTCCGAGATCAAGAATGTATTTGTATTGCACACTGGAAGGTGCCGCTCAGAGCCAGACTAAGAGTGTGCATTGAAAGCCTTCCTATCAGAGACTATTTGCAATGCCTGTACAGCACTGTTCTTGGTGCTGCACTGCAGTCACCAAACGCTTTGTGGCAAACTAGTATTCGATCAAGGGGACACAAGGTGTATCCTGTGTTGCAGTTTCAATCAGCCTGTAGCCTCATGACAATAACAGGATCATTTGTGGTATGGGGATTGAAACTCGCTTGTACTCACACTGTTCACTTGCAGTGAGAGAAGGAGTCGGGGACTGAGTTAGACAGAGAATGAGCGAGGGAGTTTGCATCTGTGTGTGTGTGCTGTGAAAAAAGTAACAAAAGTTTAAAATAAGTAAAACAGCATAAACAAATATAAGTCATCTGAATGTTTATTTATACATATGTGGTGTATATGTGCTGTGTACACACATGTGAATATACCAAGTGATCAAAAAGTCAGTATAAATTTGAAAACTTAATAAACCACAGAATAATGTAGATAGAGAGGTAAAAATTGACACCCATGCTTGTACTCACACTGTTCACTTTCAGTGAGAGAAGGAGTCAGGGACTGAGTTAGACAGAGAATGAGCGAGGGAGTTTGCATCTGTGTGTGTGTGTGTGTGTGTGTGTGTGTGCTGTGAAAAAAGTAACAAAAGTTTAAAATAAGTAAAACAGCATAAACAAATATAAGTCACCTGAATGTTTATTTATACATATGTGGTGTATATGTGCTGTGTACACACATGTGAATATACCAAGTGATCAAAAAGTCAGTATAAATTTGAAAACTTAATAAACCACGGAATAATGTAGGTAGAGAGGTAAAAATTGACACCCGTGCTTGGAATGACATGGGGTTTTATTAGAACCACCCCATATTGCTAGACGCGTGAAAGATCTCCGCGTTGTTTGGTGATGATTGTGTACTCAGCCGCCACTTTCATCATGCTTGGCCTCCCAGATCCCCAGACTTCAGTCAGTGCGATTATTGGCTTTGGGATTACCTGAAGTCGCAAGTGTATCGTAATCGACCGACATCTCTAGGGATGCTGAAAGACAACATCCGACACCAATGCCTCACCATAACTCCAGACATGCTTTACAGTGCTGTTCACAACATTATTCCTCGACTACAGCTATTGTTGAGGAATGATGGTGGACATATTGAGCAGAACATCATCTTTGCTTTGTTCTACTTTGTTATGCTAATTATTGCTATTCTGATCAGATGAAGTGCCATCTGTTGGACATTTTTTGAACTTTTGCATTTTTTTGGCTCTAATAAAACCCCATGTCATTCCAAGCATGTGTGTAAATTTATACCTCTCTATCTACATTATTCCGTGATTTATCCAGTTTTCAAATTTATACTGAATTTTTGATCACCCTGTACCTAAGCACCATGTGAATTATGTAAATAGAATAGTTTGTAAGTTTTTCACCTTTTGCTAGCTGTCAAAGACTGATTAGTTTTTAAGTGTATATAGTTCACAGTCCATGAGATACCCACCAGGGTAGCCGAGTGCGTTCACGCGCTGCTTCCTGGACTTGGGTAGGTGCACCGGCCCCGGATTGAATCTGCCCAGCGGATTAACGATGAGGGACAGTGTGCCGGCCAGCCTGGATGTGGTTTTTAGGCAGTTCCACATCCCACTAGGTGAATGCCAGGCTGGTCGTCACGTTCCGCCTCAGTTACATATGTCACAGACTTTTGAAACAAGTCCGCACTATTTCACGATTTACACTAGACGAAGACAGTTAGGGTACACTGATTCCATCCTGGGGGTACGGGGTGGTGGCAGGAAGGGCATCCGGCCATCCCTAACCCTAACACTGCCAAATCCGTTGTAACCACGCTGACCCTGCGATCGCTGCGGGACTATGGCGTAAGCGAAAGTGAAAGTTCACAGTCCATCAGAATTATTGTTCAACCTACTGGGAATGTGGAATTTAGTTGTAGTACAAATGTATCTCTGCAATAGTTTTTAGTGTTGATTATAAAAATTTGTAAGATATTCTCATCCAGTGCTACTCGAAAATCATAAAAATATTTTCAACCACTGTCACAGTTGAGAGGTGCTTTTTTTCTAGTCATTAGTAATAGCGTGTAAGTTAAAAGTATCTCTTCACTGAAATATCAGAGTCAAATTGTATCTCAGGAACTGAAGTGTACATCAAAAACTGAAATGTAATCTAACAAACAAAACTGTAATACTAAGAACTGTTTTGCACATCAAGAACTGAACTGTATCTGAAAAATCAAATTGTATCTCTGTCAACCGAATAAATGAAAAAATTCACTATCATATGTCTTTTTTGTTATTTACAAAAAACCTATCCCATATTGCATTGTGTACATAAATGATGTGCAGGACACAAATGACAATGGTTTTGAACATGAAGGAGAAGTTTAACATGGAAGATAATAAAATATATAGAATGGTTGCATGGGATTTCGCATATTGTGCTGCATGTGCTGAGCACTTGACCATGTCTACTTCCAATGACATACAGCAACCAGGTCTAAAATTATCTCCTGTGTTTGAAGAAAACCACAGATGTGGTATCTAGGCAAAACTATACTATCAAAGTGGAAACAGTTTGAAGATAAATCATACACAGATTACGAGGTAAAAAAATCATTTATTTCTCATCCAACTTAAAAGTAATTTTACATTTTCATAAGAAGATTCAACCATACTATTTCACACATCTTTTTGAGTCAGGAGAGCAGGGCACCTGTAGAATTCCAGTTCTTGAATAGCAACATACTTGAAGATTGCACCCATGCGACCTTCTCTTCCCAATTCACGTAGATGACGGTCGAATAATCGAAGCAACATCACCATTTCTTCATAGCAGATACCAGTTAATTCCATAGTAACCACGCTATACTCCTCCATATTTTGGTGCACTTTCTGTCCTTGAAAGAACTCTGCAATGCAATGCTTATTATACAAATATCTTCTGTGTATGCAATTTGTTTAAGTATGAACTGTCTACATTCATCATCATAGAATGCATGAAGTAAAACAATAGGTTATTTAAATAAGTAGTAGCATCTTGCTTGACTGTTATGACTATGGGACAGACATGATTTATTATTGATCATTTCAGCTATACATCCAACACAACACATGTTATGTGATGGTGGTCCATCAATCTGGCATCACGCATTCGATTCATAGTGCTTAAAGCAGGACTCATACTTTGAAATTAGTTCATATCTTTTAAACATGCAATGTAGCAAATTGACCCAGTGTGACATAGCACATATTAATGGCATAAGCTGAGTAGGGAACGTGTAGTATTCAAGAGCATTCAAGTGATGATGACTCTTAAGCTCTTTCATATCAATATCCAAGAGCACATTTCATGATTTCACCTACTCAAACGTGTTGTAAGCAGTAACTTTCTCTTTTGCCATTGAATCCATAGTCCTCAAGGCTAATTGTTGTAACATAAGTGTTCTTGAATTGTTAAGGCATAAAGTCAGCGCTGGCATGCCACTTGGGAACGACATAAAAGAGAAGGCTGTGAGAAGAGTTCAGCCAATCACATGCTGACCGACCTCCCTCCAGGACGACAACGCGACAGCAGCAGCCCCTAGGCAAAGACAACAGAAGCACCTCGCCCAACAGATGGCAGCCCACTTCGATAGCAGCTTCTATGTTTGCCACATTGTTAGCCAATGCACCATAGCTTCTTTATTAGCAATCTCTACATAGCACATTTATCAGCAGTCACTCCATTTCAGTTGACAGACTCTTGTTAGTAGCTGTTGCTAGGACCAGAACTGTTACTTGTGTTTGTCTATTCTGAAGAAGGCTGATTATTTTTTATGTTGCCCTTTGCTCGCAACATATCTGTGTAACTGCAGTTGTGGATGATCATATAGAAGGGATTACAAGAATTTTCAGATAAAAGTTAAGTATTTCTACTTGTCTTGTTGTAATAAACCTCATTAATACCAGGTGTTTGTTTTTCTAGCGAACTGAGTATGCAGGATTCCTAGACACAACATGAAAGCAGAGTCGTGCAGTCACTATTCCCCTTTAATAGCTTTGAAATAGTGGTAACTAAATCATGAACATCAGCATCCATGACCATGCTTTGCACAATACATTCATTACCACTGCTCAAATTCACTGCTAGAATTACGGCACTGCTACTATTCCTCCTAGCCTCCAACAGCATCGCCTTATTCACAGACATCCTGCATGCAGATGAAGCTGAATGATTATAGATTAATAGTGGTTATTTAGTTATACACTGCTGGTGTACTGAAATGGCAAATAGAAGACTACTGTAGACTTGGAATTAAGCATGCTTTGCGTTCAAGCCTATATTATGTTTCTACATAACATGATACTCTTTTTAAAATTCAGCTTCGACACAGATGTTTTAAAATCTGAACATACACAAGTTTATTACGTGTCATTAAATCACTGTTTCTCACACATGTAACAGACAAAATCTTTGTATGAGCCTCTCACAGGTTCCTCTTTTTTTTTTTGTAACAAACTCATTTTTGCCAGCAGCATCAGATCCGACTCAGGGTGATCCTCCTTCAAAGTGTTGAACGGGTGTGGTGCTTAGCAGGAGGAACTTAAAATGTGGTTAGACTCGATACAGCACAGTTGTGCGATATCCAAACATTTGCCGGCCGGAGTGGGCATGCAGTTCTAGGCGCTACACTCTGGAACCGAGTGACCACTACGGTTGCAGGTTCGAATCCTGCCTCGGGCATGGATGTGTGTGATGTCCTTAGGTTAGTTAGGTTTAATTAGTTCTAAGTTCTAGGCGACTGATGACCTCAGAAGTTAAGTCGCATAGTGCTCAGAGCCATTTGAACCATCTCCAAATGTTTCACTATTCGTTTAATAGGCCCCTGAAAATACACCCCAAATCGATGTACTGAAGTATATTGCACTCCAACATCCCTGGGTGCCCTCCATTGCCAGGGTGCTGCACTCTGGCAGGCATTACATCCACAACAGTGGTTGCAGTCATGACGGTGGGTGAGGGTACAGGTGCACTGCATGTGGACACCTGGGAGGTGAATGGACTGGATGTACAAGTGTTTTCAACGATCTCAAGCATCTAGCTGTGGTAACTACTAGTATTGTGGTTTAGTGCATCTCAATACATTGTGGTGCACTCTGTCTTGTAGTGGTATTTGTTGTTATTACTATCCCATCACACGGTAGTCTCTGTCCTCCTCCTGCTTCATACTGGTCTAGCTGCGTGAACAAACTTAGGAATTCTATAGTGCTTTATAAAACTAAACTGGCAGATTTGGAATGGTCAGAAATTCCACAACAGTGATGGTATAAATCCATGCTGAAATTTGAATCTTCAACAAACATTTTATACAGCATCACTTCCAGACGAAACATCAAATTCCGTACTGGTCAATTTATTGTTTCCAATAGTGGAACTGAGAGCCCACCCATTAGTCCAATGTCTCCACAGGTTGTTTAAAGACATAGCATGCAACTGAGCTGAAATCTGAAATTCTCAGCTACCTCCAACGTAATGGACTTCCTACCAAACGACAAACGATGTAGCTTTGCCAGTATCTAGCAATAGGAGGGGGGGAGGGGGGGGGGGGACAGAAGGTTAGGAAGCCAGGTGGTTGCAAGACCGAATCCCGCCAAACATAACATACCTAGCATACACCAATAGGATGCAAGGAGAAACTGTCCCATGCAGAGGGTATCCATTTAATTAATTAGTCAATCAGTCTGACAGAGTGAGGAAATATTTCCAAGACATCCTCCTCAGCCCAGCATTTTCAGAAAGCTGGAAAAAGCTCATGTACCTGCTGCTTTGTTCAGGACAAGGGAAGTGTCAGTGTAGCACATGACAGATGCTACTTACTTCTTCACGAATATTCTTGTTGCATAACAGTGGAAATGTGAGAACAAAGGGATGCACCAATTACCAGTGACAGGTGTGCATGAGGGGCAAGGGGAGGACTGGAGGGAGGAGTAATGGGGATTAGATCTTGGTCTGTGTGTGTTTGTACACATCGTTCCACATAAACAGGGAGTAACCACTTGAGACAGAGAGAGGGAGATGAAGTGAGCCTGGTATCAAATTAGAAAGGAAGCTGACATCCCGTGTCATGTACTCCTCAGGTAGATAAAGTTTTGCAGGCCCTCTCACCCAATGTCCAGGACTCAAAGGGTTGCAGGCGACCCTGCACATGTGGTGTGGTGCAGTACACATGCAAAAACGCGATCGGTGTCACTCTGGGTCGAGCCGGCCTACCAGGTACCCTTAATGTGCGATCTTGCACGTAATGTGTGTTTTTTCTTCCACAATCGGAAAAAAGTGCCGTCGTAAGCCATATGTGGGACATGCATGATTCTCAATGATTGTTGTAAGACCTTTGGTTTTGCCAGATGGTTTAGCATGATCGGTAAGGATTAGGATCGAGTCTATCAATCAGAAGTGTGTCAGTATTTCCAGAAAGGGGGAGGAAGCAGTGAGGGACTGACAGATCGAATCCCAATTGAGGTAATGTTCTAATGTAAAGGATTTTGACCTAAGTAAAAACCCATGAGGACATACCACAAAGTTTTGATCAAATTACACCGAAGCGCCAAAGAAACTGGTATAATCATGAGTATTCAAACACACATATATGTAAACAGACAGAAAACGGCGCCACAGTCAGCAACGCCTATGTACGACAAAAAGTGTCTGGTGCAGTTGTTAGATCAGTTACTGCTGCTACAATGTCAGGTCATCAAGAGTTAAGTGAGTTTGAACGTGGTTTTATAGTTGGTGCACGAATCCATGGGACACAGCATCTCCGACATAGCAATGAAATGGGGATTTTCCGATACGGCCATTTCATAGGTGGACCGTGAAAATCAGGAATCTGGTAAAACATGAAATCACCAACATCACTGTGGCAAGAAAAAGATCCTGCAAGAACGAGACCAATGATGACTGAAGAGAATCGTTCAACAGGATAGAACTGCACCCTTTCCGCAAATTGCTGCAGATTTCAATGCTGGGCTATCAACAAGTGTCAGTGTGTCAGCCATTCAACGAAACATCATCAATATGAGCTTTCAGAGCCCAAAGGCCCATTCATGCTCCCCTGGTGACTGCATGACACAAAGCCTTACACATCGCCTGGGCCCGTCAACACCGGCATGTCCAGAATTCCTATAGAATGGTTCCAGGAACGCTCTTCTGAGTTGAAACACTTCTGCTGGCCATCAAACTCCCAAGACATGAACATTATTGAGAACATCTTGGATGCCTCGCAACCTGATGATCAGAAGAGATCTCCACCCCCTTGTACTCTTACGGATATTTGGACAGCCTTGCAGGATCCATGGTGTCAATTCCTCCAGCACTACTTCAGACATTAGTGGAGCCCATGCCATGTCACGTTGTGGCACTCCTGCGTGCTTTCAGGGGCCCTACACGATATTAGGCAGGTGTACAAGTTCCTTTGGCTCTTCAGAGAAATTAATTAGTTATTTAATTTGATGTCAGAAATGGTGCTGGGTTTCCCGAGGGGAGGGGATGAGCGATGGTGTCCTATGTCTTTCAACATTGACAGCTGAGCGACCTTTCCCTACAATTTTTTTCTGTGAAGAGTGTGGAGTGAGGGGGTGATGGGTGGAACATCCTCTGGTGGTGGCATTGTGCCCTAGCTCAGTCGTATCCAGCATGTTAAGGTGAGCACAAATGTGAAAATTTTCCAACATGACAACACCTTCAATCAGCAACAGTGTAATTATGTAATTAGGACATGTAGATGCTGGACAGGGTAACACTTGCACCTCCCACACCAACATCATCTCTGCACAGACTGAGTGATTTTCCTGCCAGTTTTTTTCTGAGTTGGGAGGGGGGGGGGGAGGGAAGGGCTTGGGAATTTCCCAGGAGAGAATTAATTAATCAGTCAATTAAATCAATATCAAAAGTGTGCTTGTACTGGCGAAGGGTTGGGGATTTCCCAGAAAGGTGGTAGTGGACGAGAGCAAGGGGAAAGGATTAGGGTTTTTCAGAAGGACAGATTATCCCAGGGAGTCATAAATCAATCCCCAGGGGTCCTGAATCAATTAGCAAAACAATGGGTCAAGGGGAAGGGTAGGGAGTCATAAATCAATCAAGTTTGCCCCTGAATGTATCCAACCCACACAAACTAAATGCCATAGAACTCACTTTGCTTTGCTGTTTATGGGACAGTTTAATGACTATGTATATGCCAAAAAAATTTCAGAAGAGTTTTATAGGTGCACTAATTTTCCTAGTGTGATTGGGGCTGTCAGTGACAAACATACTGAAATATCAAAGCCTGATAAAAGCAGTTCCCTACACTACAGGTAACAGAATTACTTTTTTCTTATTTTAATGGCAATTTGGGACACAAACTGTTGTTTTACTAGCACTGAATTAGGGGCATACGGTGGTTCCATTGATTCAAATCTATTTAAATGTACATTATTTAACAGGAGGTTGGAATTGGAGCAAACTGATTTACCTGACCTGAGAACACTACCTAATGAGACAAATGGAAAACTAATGCCATTTGTATTAATTGTTGATGAAGCCTTCGCCTTATCTAGACACCTTTTAAGATCATACCTGAATCACAACTTAACAGTACAACAACGAGTTTATAGGCATCGATTTGCATGAGCAAGAAGAATGATTTAATGCATTTCTGGTATTCTTTCAAACAAGAACCGAATTTTAACTAGAGCTATAGACCTTCAACCTGATCACAGATATCAGTAGTCAAAGCATTTTTGCATGATACACAGTTTTGTAGAAATCCAAGATGGAGTCCAATTTGATGATACATAATTTGATAGCACCTTACGATGCTTATAACAAACAGGCCTAATATTACAATTTTAGCAAGCTAAATAATACAGACATTGGCATATTCTTCACCTGTTCATTGTAAATACTAAGAAGCTAGCAAGTTTCATAGTGACTATAAGCTGTTTTACTCCCTGTGCAAGTGTTTTGTTCCAAACAGTTGACCTTAAATGTCAGACCTGCTAGTATCACAGGTGACAAATCCCTCACTGTGACTATGTAAGGGCCACAAGTTCAAAAATAACGTAGCGTGAGACAACTTATTATTCAGAACTGGGATTCCCCATCTCAGTGCTAGCTAGGCATGGCACAAAAGAAATAACTTCTACAAGGAGCAACTCTTTTCTTTTCTGAAGGCATGAAAGATGTGAAAACACACAAACACACACACACACACACACACACACACACACACACACACACAGAAATATATACTGGGTGATCAAAATGTCAGTATAAATTTGAAAACAGAATAATATAGATAGAGACGTACAAATTGACACACATGCTTGGAATGACATGGGGTTTTATTAGAACCAAAAAAATACAAAAGTTCAAAAAATGTCCGACAGATGGCGCTTCATCTGATCAGAATAGCAATAATTAGCATAACAAAGTAAGATAAAGCAAAGATGATGTTCTTTACAGGAAATGCTCAATATGTCCACCATCATTTCTCAACAATAGCTGTAGTCGAGGAATAATGTTGTGAACAGCACTGTAAAGCATGTCCGGAGTCATGGTGAGGCATAGGCATCGGATGTTGTCTTTCAGCATCCCTAGGGATGTCAGTCGATCACGATACACTTGCGACTTCAGGTAACCCCAAAGCCAATAATTGCAAGGACTGAGGTCTGGGGACCTAGGAGGCCAAGTATGATGAAAGTAGCGGCTGAGCACACGATCATCACCAAACGACGGGTGCAAGAGATCTTTCACGCGTCTAGCAATATGGGGTGGAGCACCATCCTGCATAAACATCGTACGTTCCAGCGGGCATTTATTAGTCAGGCTGGGGATGATGCGATTTTGTAAGATATTGGCGTACCTCTCACCCGTCACGGTAGCAGTTACAAAACCAGAACCACGGATTTCCTCAAAGAAAAAAGGCCCGATAATGGTAGATGTGGTAAATTCAACCCATACTGTGACTTTCTCGTCGTGCAATGGAGTTTCCAGGACAGTTCTAGGATTTTCAGTACCCCAAATTCTGCAGTTGTGGGCATTGACAGACCCTCGGAGCGTGGAATGAGCTTCATTGGTCCACAACACATTGCTCAACCAATCGTCATCTTCCGCCATCTTTTGAAATGCCCACACCACAAATGCCCTCCGCTTCACTAAATCGCCAGGTAACAGTTCATGATGTCGATGGATTTTGTACGGATAGCATCAGAGGGTATGCCTAAGTGCCAACCAAACAGTAGTGTATGGAATGCCGGTGCGACGTGCGACTGCACGAGCGCTGACTTCCCCATCCATATACGAACACGCTACAGTCTCCATTTCTTCCTGAACGGTCTCAGCAGCAGCCTTGTGCTCAGTCGGCCACTACGGGGTCTAAACAACCCGTGGCTTCGAACTTTGAAATCATTCTCGCCACATCTGCATTTGTCAACGGACCTTTACCTGTTCGAATCCCCTTCCTATGGCGATAGGACTGCAACGCTGAACTAGCACATTCCCCAGTCTGATAATACAGCTTCACTAAAAGCGCCTTTTCAGGTATAAAAGCGCCTTTTCAGGTAACGTCAACATGCTGCGACTGCTGGTGCGTCTGATTTTCTCTCTCATTACAGCTCCTTTATACACGATTGTAATGCGCAGTCACTGACGTTTTGCTGTCCAGCGCCATCTGTCGGACATTTTGTGAACTGACCACCTGACACCACCTAGCTGGGAGGGCCTTATTTACTGGTCGACGTTGGAAAGGAGTGCATTCTTCATTGGACCAAACAGATGTAAGTCGGAAGGTGCAAGATCTGGGCTGTGGGGTGGATGAGGAAGAACAATACAATGCACAGATTATGTGAGGCCTTGTGTTATTTAAGGATTTAGCATTTTTGTGGTGAAGAATATACTGAAGTCATCCCTTCAGTTTCCTGAGAGTAGCACAATACACTTCAAGTTGATCATTGCACCTTAAGTGTGGACGTCAAACAGAATATTAACCTTCAGAATCACAAAGACCGTCGCCATGACTTTACTGGCTAAGGGTGCAGCTTTGAATACTTTCTTCACAGCAGAAGTGATGTGCTACCATTCCATGGATTGCCGTTTAGTTTCTGGTTTGAGGTGATGAGCTCATGTTCATAGCCTGTGACGATGGTAGTCAAAAAATGGTCAGGATCAGCCTCATAAAACGCAAGTAATTCCTCAGAGATGGACCTTCGTTGCCCTTTATGTTCTTCTCTTAGGGAGTAAGGAACCCAGTGGGCACACACCTTTGAGTATCCCAACTGGTGGACGAGTGTGCCAGCAGTACCAACAGAGATGTCCAGTTGAGCAGCGAGGTGTTCGATTATGATCCGTTGATCACATCAAATGAGAGTGTCCAAACGTTCCAACATTACATGAATCACAGCTGTGTGCAGCCATCCGATATGTGAGAGATTGGACAGGTTTGTGCAACCTCGCCCAATGGCTCACTGTGTTTTTGTTCACTGCCAGGCTTCATAGACATTCACAATACTACTGTTATTGTCAAGATAAATTTTGTAAATAGAGTGTAAACAACCATGAGTGAGAAGTGTTTGAGCAGCTGTAGGAAAGTCAGTTCTGGGTTCTATTTAGTTGTTGTGACAGATGGTTACCTTGCGACACGGGGTGGGGGGGGGTGGGGGGGGGGAGGAAGGATGTGCTGGCATGGGAATTGGGAAGTAATTGGATCTCTTCCCTGGTATTGCAAAGTATGTTCAAGGGAGAGGAAAATAGCTGAAAAGGAAGGGAAGATTAAAGCCATTAAGGCTGAACTGGTTAGTGCTAGGGAGGAACTGATTAGGTTAAGACGGAAGAAGGATGAAGACTGTTAGGATGTGATAGCAAGGGACAGGGGCCACAGAAATAGAACTGCACTGATATCTGACAGTTTCATCATTGTCACAAACAATAGATTTGCCTTCTAAGGAAGAGGCTCAAGTGGATGTAAGTGTAGATAATAATTAACAGACTTTTGGCAGGAAACCAACTGCTTCAAAAAAAGTAGAAAGTTGTTGCACTGTTAAGTAGTAGCCAAGGAAGAGATGTGGGCCGGATCTTGCAGGAAAAATTAGATGACAGGTACCGAGTCATAAGCTTTTTCAAGCTTAGTGCATGTCTTAGCTACGAGACAGAGGATGTAGGATCATTGTGCAATGGTTTTACAAACCAGGATCATTTTGTGACAGTGAGTGCAGCAGGAAACAGTATTGATAGGGATCAATGCTACAATACTGAGTGTGATGTGTCAAAAATTGCCTCTGCAATGACCCGTACACATGTTGGCTTGGTTCCCACTTTCATGCAGTATGATTGGCCCCAATCAAACAGCTCTGTCTGGGGGTCAATATGGAATTAGATCAGCTGCTGTGGGCAGCTACTTTGTCATGCATAAGTTTGATTCCTGGTGATGCTATTGGTAGATGGGACTTCACAAGGCATGGCCTGCATCTCAATATGAAAGGGAAGGGTAAATTGGTCACGAAAATAGCAAGATATTTATGGGAGGGCACTGAAACTTGTGGGTGTACATCTTTTTTAGACTAGGATCAATGTTCAATGATTCATAATTGGAAATGGAAATTTGTGGTAAGGTCTTATGGGACCAAACTGCTGAGGTCACCAGTCCTTAGGTTTACACACTACTTAATCAAACTTAAAATAACTTACACTAAGAACAACACACACGCCCATGCCCAAGGGAGGACTCAAACCTCCAACGGGGGAGCCAGATTCATCATTGAATGAAATTAAACTTAACCCTAAGACGCCCAAGTCTTTTTTCTAACTTGGATGCCTAAGGGGGAGTTCGAGAGCCCATAGGTATTAAATATGTTTACTGACGAAAAATTACAACTTTCAAAATGGTTTATGTATTTTAACTAAGGCATCGGTTTATAAATGTTGTTAATTGGTAGAAATATTGGATTGGGTGAATAAAAAATTGACATATTACAATACAAAATACAGATGTGTTCATATACAATAGACTACTCTGAGTCCTCAACTTCAAGGCAAGAGACACACTTCACAATTTTTTCTGAATGTGTGTTACACACATGTTTATGACACTGCCCACAATACTGTTTTGTTTACTTAGATTGTTGTACTTCTGCTTCTTTGTTTTAGCTTCTCTTACACAAATATGGCACCGACCTTTCCCTGAAAGAGGCTGATGTGCTTCTGTTGTCACTTTTTTTATTTTCTTTTGTAGAATAGTCTCCATTGATTAAACAATTCGGTTAGATAACCCTCTTGCATTGGCACTTCTTTCTTCTACCTGCAATTTCACTAGTTCCATCCCTGCTTGCAGAAGATAAAGTTTCCATTTGTTTGTTTCTTTTCATTCCATCTTGGATATTTCTGGATGAATAGGGTGGTTGCATTGATAGCACAAATGTTGATGAGAGAGTAAAATACAGATAGAGGCCATCTCTTTGTTCCCCTCTCGCAGGTGTACATACACGCTATTTGATCAATGGTATCAATTCCACCATTAGTGGAATTATAACATGCATTTATCTCAGTTTTTTTCTTCTCTCCTCCAACAGTACCTTTATCTTGGTGCTTTGTTGGCAACATTAGTAAATTTTTACTTGGTTTCGTTTTTACTATGTAGGACAACAAAGTTACTGGAGGCATACCCGTTGATGGGTCTGTGAACAAGAACATTGATGAATATACCTCTCGATTTAATGTGTTCTTCATTATGTCTGGAATATGCTACCTGTTTGCCTGGAGAGTTCCTACCGTAGTAACTTTGTAGTCTTGGTATAACTCTTCCGCCAAATCGACCGATGTGTAGTATCGGTCTGTAGTAATATTTCAACCAGTATTTTTCACAGGTGCTCCTAGACGTCTGACAACAGCTGCGGAACCCCGTTTTCTTCTTTCAACGAATTCTGAACATTACCTGCATAGGGTTCCATATTCAAGACGTATCTGTCAACTGCATCGGACATAATTCATATAAGGATGCCATACTTGCCCAATTTATCCTTCATAAATACTTTGAAGGGGCAGCGCCCTCTAAACAAGCTGAGCATCTCATCAATGGTGACGTGGTCCCCTGGTTTATACAGTAGTGGAAATCTATCATCCACTTTGTTGAAAACATCATGGATTGCTGTGAACTTGTCTGCTTCCTTTCTTAGCTGGCGGGTACTTTTGTCATCAAACCTTATGATTGCAATAAGTTCCTTGAAATGTTCTCTTGCCGTTATACCCTTGTGAACTGGCCGACCCATTAGGTCTGAGCAAAGATCGTGTACACTGGCAGAATTGTCCTTATTTGTCCCCATAAGTATCAGGATTCCTATAAAAGCATATAATTCTTTCTCATTAGTCAAAGTAACATTTTGCCTAACTGCCTCTTCATTTGAATGTTTTACTATAACATCCATGATGTCAGGCGTAAGAAGTAACTTCAACGCTTCTCCAGGTGAATGGCAAACACCAGCTGGAGTTACTCCTGCCTGCTCTCTTACTATATTAGCAACAGACATCCGAGGAATTCTAGGCTGTGTGATTACATACCTTCTTCCAGACTTGGGCAAAATAACATCCTGATGGTCACTGCCTGAAGCTGCGCTATCTTCATCTTCTCTAACATCCACATCACTTTCCAGATCTGAATCATACTCCATAACACCATGCTCATATTCACTTTCACTCCCCGAGTCAGAATCTTCATCTAAAATTTCATTCAGAACTCTTTCTAAAGACTAGTCACATATTCTTTTAGTCATTTCTAAGTCTGGGTGTGAACAGTAGTGAACTGCAATAGTAGATTAGATTAGATTAGATTAATACTTGTTCCATAGATCATGAATATGACACTTCGTAATGATGTGGAATGTGTTGGTTAATAAAAGATGTCTGTACAAGATATTACATTACACAAAATAAATTCAGTCGGAGCCAATCAGAATGCTCCATTCATTAGATTAGATTAGTGAACTGCACTTTTATTCACTGCTAGTTTACAAGATAAATAACAGCTGACTGACATCAACACTCACTACCTCTGAAAGTAAACCGATTGTTATGAATATCAAGAATACCAACCAACAAGAAATTAACTTGCATTGTTGTAGAGATGAGAAATACGAAGTCCTACTAAGGGAAATTTCTATTGTATGGAAGCCTAAGGGGGAGGGGGGGGGTTGTTGGACCCATATATTGACACTAACATTTCATAAAATAACCAACAAACAATAACTCAAAGGGAATATGTAGTATGAAAGTTACTTGGGCAAAAGCAGGGGACATAAAAAATTGTGGGTTCAACAAACCGCCCCTTAGGCATCCTAGGGTGAGAAACTCAGACAGCCAGGTACTAGAGATGTTAAAATATCACAAGATTCTCATAAAACTACAGTGAAAAATAATATTAGTACAGTGCATCTGAATAACAGAAGATTAAAAGGCAAAGTAGACAAGCTTCTTGTTTGTTTGGAAGATTTAGAAATTGAGGGTTGAACAGTGTACTATGCCTGTGTGAACATTGTATTGTCACAGATACGGAAAAAGTAAATGTAGGTGGATATAAGCTTTCAGCACCTGTAAGTAGAGACACTATGGAGAGGTGAGAAGCTGCCATACATGTTAAAATTTATCATAGTGTGAAAAATTTAGAAACTAAAAATTTCTGTGTAGAGAAACATACTGAAGCACATGCCTGTTGTGATGAAGCAAGCTGGGATATTTTTACTTCCTCTCTTGTTTTGCCATCCGCCTCCATTAAACTCATTTTTTCACTTTTAACTAATTAACATTAACATACACGAGTGTCATATACATTTTCATAAAAGAGAAAGATTGGCCCTCAGTTTTAAAGAATATAACAGCAGATCTAATTTAGTGATAAATTTTATGTACCGGTATATAATTGATTTTCTAATTTATTTTGACCATTCTTAGTTAGTATCTTTTGTTATAGGGTGAAATCAATAATTGTTTTGTAACTTAATTCCATTGTTGACGTATAAACAAACATAAATTCTGAACTAATTATAAACATTTGGAAGACAAAAGGTTAGTATTTTAAAAGTATCTATTTAGCTCTGGTCGGAATCATGTTAGCGAAACCAGATCTTAATTAATTCCATAGTAATTAACAGTTTTGTCAAAAGTATTGTTTGCATAATAATATTTGTTGATTTCATGATTTAAACAAATAATTTGTCTTAACCCCTGTAGTAGAAGAAACTGTTAAAAAAGGTGGAATATTTCAATGTACTCAGTTAATTTAATGAGGCAAGTTTTGATTGTAACATCTGTAAATTTAACTTCAAACAATGTGTAGTTTCAGTACCTATTATTGTGAGGATATATAAGGACCCCAATTTTGGCATGAGACAATCAGTCCAAGATAGAGTTTCAAATGAGGAACCTATGTTGGTTAGAATGACAACAATGTACCAACTTAACAGACAAATAAGTGTTACACCAATAGGCCATGTGTTAAAGCAATGTCAGTGTCTGTTCAATTTATTTTAGAGATTGTGAACTATGTGGTTGGGCTTTTACTGCTTATAGATGTCCATCAGTTAACTATTACAGCAGTGTGTGGATGTTTGCCTGTAATCTATTAATGAGGCTTATCTAAAGTTAAACAATGGTGCACTGGCCATATAACTGTGTAATATTGGGGGGGGGGGGGGGGGGGGGCAACAGTGAAAGTAAAAGACTGTGAAACACAACTGTGCATCTGTTGGCTACATCATTTACAGCAGACAGTAGCTGTACTTCCACAACCCATTTTTCAGCCAGTGTAGCAGCCAGTACATCAACACCGAGGACAACAAATGAAGAAATAAAAGAAGGCAAACTGTCACACTGTGAGCGTAAACTAAATAAACTTTTCTGATTGTAGCTCTGTATAGGTCTATATTTGGAACTTTTCAGCTATTTCTGAAAAACTTGGATTCTTTTTTGTACTATCTGTTAGACAGAGGGAAGCAAATTCTTGTTTGTGTGGATTTACATGTAGATTTTCTGGAAGAGTCTGATAGAAAATTATTTGAAAAAATTGGAAAAATAAAGATGGACTCTCACTAAATTTTCAGAAAACACAATATATACAGTTCTGTAAAGTAAATGGAATGATGCCATTGTAAATATACACTTTGAATAGAAGTCTGTTGCTAAGGCAGAATATTCAAATTGTGTGTGTGTCTGTATATGCGCGCATTGATGAGAAATTGAATTGGAAGAAACACATTGATGATCTGATGAAACATTTAGGTCCAGCTACTTATGCTATTAGGGTTATTGCAAATATTTGATAAACATAGCAGTAAATTAGCCTACTAGGGCTCCTTGTATTCACTGCTTTCATATGGCATCATATTTTGGGGTAATTCATCACCAAGAGAAAAGTATTCATTGAACAAAAGTGTGTAATCTGAATAATAGCTGGAGCCCACCCTCAATCACCTGATAATAATAAAATTATTAAAGATAATAATGAAATTATGAGAAGGAAAGTTGCTACTCACCATATAGCGGAGATGCTAAGACTCGGACAGGCACAACAAAAAGACTGTCACAAATAAAGCTTTTGGCCATTAAGGCCTTCGTCAATGATAGACAAGAGACATACATACACACACACGCACGCACGCACGCACACACACACACACACACACACACACACACACACACACATATGCAAACGCAGCTCACACACAACTGCAATATCAGGCAACTGAAACCACATTGTGTGCAGCAGCACCAGTGCATGATGGGAGTGGCCACTGCGTGGGGGTAAGGAGGAGGCTGGGGACAGGGAGGGTGAGGGATAGTATGGTGGGGTGGAGGACAGTGAAGTGCTGCAGGTTAGACAGTTGTCTGGGAAGAGGTCGAGGGGGGGGGGAAGAAGCAGAAAAGGAGGAAATAAAAAGACTGGGCCTAATGGTGGAAGGATTTCCTCCTTCTTTGCTAATTCTCCCCCTCCCTTCCCACCTCTCTATCTAACCTGCAGCACTTCACTGTCCGCCACCCCCACCATACTATCCCTCACCCTCCCTGCCCCAGCCACCACTGTACCCCCAACCAGTCACCACTCCCATCATGCACTGGCGCTGCTACTCACAATGAGACTGCAGTCGTGTGTGTGAGTTGTGTTTGTGTGTGTGTGTGTGTGTGTGTGTGAGTTGTGTGTGTGTGTGTGTGTGTGCGCCGGCCGGTGTGGCTGAGCGGTTCTAGGCGACTCAGTCTGGAACCGCATGACCGCTACGGTCGCAGGTTCAAATCCTGCCTCGGGCATGGATGTGTGTGATGTCCTTAGGTTAGTTAGGTTTAAGTAGTTCTAAGTTCTATGGGACTGATGACCTCAGATGTTAAGTCCCATAGTGCTCAGAGCCATTTGAACCATTGTGTGTGTGTGTGTGTGTGTGTGTGTGTGTGTGTGTTGACAATGGCCTTAATGGCCGAAAGCTTTATTTGTGACAGTCTTTTCGTTGTGCCTTTCTGCGACTCAGTGTCTCTGCTATATGGTGAGTAGCCACTTTCCTTTTCATAATATTGTTACATTCTATCCTGGATTTTCCATTGTTTGATAATAATGAAAATCAGTTACAACTGAACTGTTGTGTTGTTGTTGTTGTGGTCTTCAGTCCTGAGACTGGTTTGATGCAGCTCTCCATGCTACTCTATCCTGTGCAAGCTTCTTCATCTCCCAGTACCTACTGCAGCCTACATCCTTCTGAATCTGTTCAGTGTATTTAGCTCTTGGTCTCCCTCTACGATTTTTACCCTCCACGCTGCCCTCCAATGCTAAATTGGTGATCCCTTGATGCCTCAATACATGTCCTACCAACCGATCCCTTCTTCTAGTCAAGTTGTGCCACAAACTTCTCTTCTCCCCAATCCTATTCAATACCTCCTCATTAGTTACGTGATCTACCCACCTTATCTTCAGCATTCTTCTGTAGCACCACATTTCGAAAGCTTCTATTCTCTTCTTGTCCACACTAGTTATCGTCCATGTTTCACTTCCATACATGGCTACACTCCATACAAATACTTTCAGAAACGACTTCCTGACACTTAAATCTATACTCGATGTTAACAAATTTCTCTTCTTCAGAAACGATTTCCTTGCCATTGCCAGTCTACATTTTATATCCTCTCTACTTCGACCATCATCAGTTATTTTGCTCCCCAAATAGCAAAACTCCTTTACTACTGTAAGTGTCTCATTTCCTAATCTAATCCCCTCAGCATCACCCGATTTAATTTGACTACATTCCATTATCCTCGTTTTGCTTTTGTTGATGTTCATCTTATATCCTCCTTTCAAGACACTGTCCATTCCGTTTAACTGCTCTTGCAAGTCTTTTGCTGTCTCTGACAGAATTACAATGTCATCGGCGAACCTCAAAGTTTTTACTTCTTCTCCATGAATTTTAATACCTACTCCGAATTTTTCTTTTGTTTCCTTTACTGCTTGCTCAATATACAGATTGAATAACATCGGGGAGAGGCTACAACCCTGCCTCACTCCTTTCCCAACCACTGCTTCCCTTTCATGCCCCTCGACTCTTATAACTGCCATCTGGTTTCTGTACAAATTGTAAATAGCCTTTCGCTCCCTGTATTTTACCCCTGCCACTTTCAGAATTTGAAAGAGAGTATTCCAGTTAACGTTGTCAAAAGCTTTCTCTAAGTCTACAAATGCTAGAAACTTAGGTTTGCCTTTTCTTAATCTTTCTTCTAAGATAAGTCGTAAGGTTAGTATTGCCTCACGTGTTCCAACATTGCTACGGAATCCAAACTGATCTTCCCCGAGGTCCGCTTCTACCAGTTTTTCCATTCGTCTGTAAAGAATTCGGGTTAGTATTTTGCAGCTGTGACTTATTAAACTGACAGTTCGGTAATTTTCACATCTGTCAACACCTGATTTCTTTGGGATTGGAATTATTATATTCTTCTTGAAGTCTGTGGGTATTTCGCCTGTTTCATACATCTTGCTCACCAGATGGTAGAGTTTTGTCATGACTGGTTCTCCCAAGGCCATCAGTAGTTCTAATGGAATGTTGTCTACTCCTGGGGCCTTGTTTCGACTCAGGTCTTTCAGTGCTCTGTCAAACTCTTCACGCAGTATCTTATCTCCCATTTCATCTTCATCTACATCCTCTTCCATTTCCATAATATTGTCCTCAAGTACATCGCCCTTGTATAGACCCTCTATATACTCCTTCCACCTTTCTGCTTTCCCTTCTTTGCTTAGAACTGGGTTGCCATCTGAGCTCTTGATATTCATACAAGTGGTTCTCTTCTCTCCAAAGGTCTCTTTAATTTTCCTGTAAGCAGTATCTATCTTACCCCTAGTGAGACAAGCCTCTACATCCTTACATTTGTCCTCTAGCCATCCCTGCTTAGCCATTTTGCACTTTCTGTCGATCTCATTTTTGAGACGTTTGTATTCCCTTTTGCCTGCTTCATTTACTGCATTTTTGTATTTTCTCCTTTCATCAATTAAATTCAATATTTCTTCTGTTACCCAAGGATTTCTATTAGCCCTCGTCTTTTTACCTACTTGATCCTCTGCTGCCTTCACTACTTCATCCCTCAGAACTACCCATTCTTCTTCTACTGTATTTCTTTCCCCCATTCCTGTCAATTGTTCCCTTATGCTCTCCCTGAAACTCTCTACAACCTTTGGTTCTTTCAGTTTATCTAGGTCCCATCTCCTTAATTTCCCACCTTTTTGCAGTTTCTTCAGTTTCAATCTGCAGTTCATAACCAATAGATTGTGGTCAGAATCCACATCTGCCCCTGGAAATGTCTTACAATTTAAAACCTGGTTCCTAAATCTCTGTCTTACCATTATATAATCTATCTGATACCTATTAGTATCTCCAGGATTCTTCCAGGTATACAACCTTCTTTTATGATTCTTAAACCAAGTGTTAGCTATGATTAAGTTATGCTCTGTGCAAAATTCTACAAGGCGGCTTCCTCTTTCATTTCTTCCCCCCAATCCATATTCACCTACTATGTTTCCTTCTCTCCCTTTTCCTACTGACGAATTCCAGTCACCCATGACTATTAAATTTTCGTCTCCCTTCACTACCTGAATAATTTCTTTTATCTCGTCATACATTTCATCAATTTCTTCATCATCTGCAGAGCTAGTTGGCATATAAACTTGTACTACTGTAGTAGGCATGGGCTTTGTGTCTATCTTGGCCACAATAATGCGTTCACTATGCTGTTTGTAGTAGCTAACCCACACTCCTATTTTTTTTATTCATTATTAAACCTACTCCTGCATTACCCCTATTTGATTTTGTATTTATAACCCTGTAATCACCTGACCAAAAGTCTTGTTCCTCCTGCCACCGAACTTCACTAATTCCCACTATATCTAACTTTAACATATCCATTTCCCTTTTCAAATTTTCTAACCTACCTGCCCGATTAAGGGATCTGACATTCCACGCTCCGATCCGTAGAATGCCAGTTTTCTTTCTCCTGATAACGACGTCCTCTTGAGTAGTCCCCGCCCGGAGATCCGAATGGGGGACTATTTTACCTCCGGAATATTTTACCCAAGAGGACGCCATCATCATTTAATCATACAGTAAAGCTGCTGTGATTTGCATAATCAAAGTACAAGACACAAAAATAATTTTCACATACAGTTTCCTTCCTTCCTTAGGGAGCAGCATGAAGTTATGCACTCTGGTGCAATTTCTTTCAACAAGATCCCATCTTACTTAAACCAACAAAATGTGTATCCATGCCAGTTTAAAAGGAAATTAAATACATCTCATTGGCTAAGTTTTCTATAAATTTTCTATAATTTTTTTGCAATTTGTACTTCATATCTAAAAATTCATCTACTGAATGGAAGGAGTTGCCATTCAGAAATTCTTTTAATTTGTTGTTAAATGCTGGTTGGCTACCTGTCAGACTTTCAATGCTATTTGGTAAGTGACCAAAGCTTTTATGACAGCATAATTCAAAGTCAGATTTAACCCAGAATAGTATATAAAGTTCTGTACAAAAAAAGTGGCATAACACCATTGATAATATAGACATTGAATAGAAGCCTGTTGCTAAGGCAGATTATTCAAAATTTCTGGGTGTGTGCATTGATGAGAAATTCAATTGGAAGAAACACATTGATGATCTGCTGAAACAATTAGGTTCAGCTACTTATGCTATTAGGGTCATTGCAAATTTTGGTGATAAACGTATCAGTAAGTTAGCCTACTATGCCCACTTTCTTTCATTACTTTCATATGGCATTATATTTTGGCTTAATTCATCAATAAGATGAAAAGTGTTCATTGCATGAAAGTGTGTGACATTTACTTAAGGATACGTGTATTCACTAACAAAATTTGTTATTAATAACTCATTCCAATCCAAAAATAATAGCAAATTACATAGCAACAACACTAGAAGAAAGGATGATCTTCTCTATTCTGGGTTAAATCTGACTTTGGCACAGAAGGGGTTGGATTATGTTGTCACAAAAATCTTTGATCACTTACCAAATAGCATTAAAAGTGTGACAGATAGCCAACCAGTATTTCATAACAAATTAAAAGAATTTCTGAATGGCAACTCCTTCCATTCAATAGATTAATTTTCAGATATGAAGTAGAAATTGCAAAAAAATTAGAAAAAAATTATAGAAAAATTGGCCAATGTTACATGTATTTTTTTTTTAACTGTCAGGGATTCACATTTTGTTTGTTTATGTTGGGATCTTGTTGAGTGCATAACTTCACTCTACTCCCTAAGCAAGGAGGAAAGTGTACATGAAAATTATTTTTGTGTCTTGTATTTTGATGATGCAGATCACAGTTCAGCTGTAACTGACTTTCATTATTATCAGCAAAGAACATTAAGGAGTAAATGTACTGGGCAATTAGTTTAGGAATTCCAAGCTTCTTAAACATAAACAGACTTCTGCAAGATGTGACGCTATCTACCTCACACAATAAATCTTACTGTTGCTTCTACTGATAAATGCATTATTTAATTTTCTTCCCCTGGTGAATTTATGAGGGCCTGGGATAACTGCTGTCACTCTGAGTCAATATAGGTATTACAACAAGGTTACTGAGCTTGTGGTGTTTGCCTCTTGATTTTTCCTGACCTACCTTTTTACAATTTCTTTGAAAACCAACAATCCTCTACTATCTGTGATTTGAACTAACAGCAGGAACTACCATGTGACTCAATCTACTCAGCAACAACTGCAGTTGGAGTTTGCTTCATGTACTATTTTACGTACAATATTTTACCAGGGTGTATACATAGACAAGGAAAAAAATTCTTGGATTTTTCCCGGTTAAAAATACACCTTCTCCTGCATCAAAACACAGTTTTTCCATGTAATTAAGTGACAGTATATTTTCCCTCAGAACTGTAAAACTTATCAATCCTTAATGTTATGTTTTTATACACGGGCATAGAATTTCCCGTAACTTTAGAAAACAAAACTCAAGGTAGGAAACTCCTCTTGGAAAGATTTTTGATGTGCAGCAACATGTACACTGCATATTTTCATGTTACGAAAGTATAAATTCGAATTCCACCAAACACTGCATGTTACTTTCCGAACCATTGTAATTGAGATTGCAATGCGCTTTTGTAAGCCAGTCATAGCTCATGCCACGTGATCCCTCCAGCTGATGACAGCGGATATTGAGACCATAGGACACATGATGTAGTCAGCTAATAGCAACATCACTGTTAAGTAGCACCGATACACAAACAGGAAAAGTTAATTTTTTAAATTAATATACATAGTGTTGCTACAAGAAAAGTAAAGCTTTCACATATAATATTGGTCTCTAAGGTTAATAAGCTGCAAGAGAAGCTAAGCTTTCACATATAATATTGATATTTTTTGTGCATGTATCATCCAAATGTGCAAGTAAAATTTGTAGCTGAGTCCAGTGACTTGTCCTCAGGGCAGAGAGCTTCCCATAGCACTACATCAATTTGCTCATAATAACGACATGAATGTCTGATCTTCTGGACTCAAAATACTTCTAAATGGCTCATCATCAAACGCTCTGTGATTTAAGAAATTCATCGTACATTCTTGCACACAGTTGAACTTGCGTAAAAGGAAATTTACTTTGAAAGTAACGCTTTTCAAACCACCATTTGCAATACTTTCCCACAATCTATTAGAAATAGGTTCGTTTCAGTAGTCGTCAGAGAGCGACACATAACAGGTGCCACCGTGCTTTGGCAGCTGCTATGACGCAGGAAGTCGGTATGTTCATACGTGTAAAAAATTAAAAGATCTTACATTATGTCATAAAAGAAAAAAGACATCAGTGGATACTCCAAGAGCATTGGAATTTCGTGATCCATACTAAAATGGCACATTTAAAGTGCATACTTAAATAGCACATTCGTATGTCCACATTTCCAATGAGTAGGCCTTGACCTGATATTAAGGTTTTCAGTGTGGGATTTGGGATTTAAATTTTCTTGGAGCTCCAGTATTGTATTAACTCATTTTTGATTCTTTATTATAGCATAATGCCATACATGCTAGAAGATGAAAACATGCACTTGAAACGCAGCGAGCAGTTGAAATTAGCCAATAGTGTGGAACTAAACACTTTGTTTCAAACACATTGACTGCCTCAGTGTAAAAGATTAATAACAACCAAATTCCTTTAGCAAACTGGCAAAAATAACTTCATTGTTCTACAAGGCGATTATTGCATAGCTGTCAGAAAAGTGGAAATAAAATAAAATCTAAAACTAATAACATATATTAGCCTTCCATAATTATGTGAATGTATTTTAATTCACTTGATAGCTCCAGGCCACAGAAATCCATTTTGTTTTCATTTGACGTGAGAGCAGTAAACGAAGAGGAAACAGCAAAATCACTAAATGTAAACACTGGTCACATGTAGGTTACACACTTTGCCACTATAACTCAGACTGCTCTGCGCACCAGCTTCAGATCTCCGATATTTCCGAACTGGGCAATACCAAGATAGTGCCTCCCTCCCCCCCTCCCTGCTTTCCAGGCTCCCTCCTTCGAGCATTTAAGATACGACATAAAAAATTTAAAAAATCGAGTTTTCAAAGATATATTCATTTTGTAGCACACATCCTTCTGAAGAGTCTGATACATAAAACATATATGTTCAAGGAAATGTACGACATGTTATTGGGCCTTAAGTGTACCATAGTGCGGTGCCACCCCTCTTCACACAGCATTCTTCTATCTAACATTACTATTTCACTCCGTGGAATTGAAACGTGTATATTTTGTACTGGATGCCATCAAGCTATATTCACGACAGTGGAAATTGAAATGTCCTGTGATGCCTCTCCTGCTCCCAGTTACCTGGTTTGATATCCTTGCCTCTCTTAAAAAAAAAAAAAAAAAACAACTCGCAATTAATACTGGATGGGATTATTTGTAATCAGGAGAACAAGAACTCTTCAGAAAATTTGCATTCTTTATTGCCTGTTAGCTAATAACTTTATATTTTGGGTGACATAAAATTAAATATAGGATACATAAAACCAGTAAAGACAAGAGACAAGCAATACAGTACACATTTCTTCAATCCTTAGCTCCTAGCATTGTTTTCTCTCTAATCTTGCTACAGCTTTACAGGGTTTGCTTTCCTTTCTGCGACAGAATCTATTACCTCATCAAAGTTCGTCAAACATTTTACTTCATGAAAAACTGAAAAATCATTGTTTAATACTGTGTAAGCTGTTAATACAAATAGTACACAATACTGGTGTGGTTTCTCGATATGATTACATCAATTTTGACACTGTCTTCTAGATAAAATAAAATAGGCATTTCTAACACTGCAGAAATTGTAACACATGCCAAATAAACGAGACTGTTTTGGCACAAATGGTCATTTTTATAACACGACAGAATATAATTCACTAAGTACCAATATAAAATGCCTATTAGGCCTACAAAAAGCAAAAAGTTTTATCTTATTTCACTCATAGGCACCAGTTTCTCAAGCATGAGATTGAAAAGTAGTATTTAGAAATATTATATAAATTTGGAATCGTCTTATTCTTCCATAATTTGAGTGATGTCCCCGCTTCTTCTCCTTCCACATTCTAACAAACAATCTTGTCATCACCAATTCTGTAGATATTCCTGCCATTGTCAAAATTTGTTCGCCGTTTAACTTCACTAACCCTGCCAGAATCACTGATTTAAATATCCCTGATTACTCTCTGGTTAGGAGTTGTTTTGTTCGTATAAACCATTTTCCGCGTTACTTCCAGAACACAACTTAAACGGCTGCTAGACGGGGACTGTATAACTGGCCCTTACTAGTGTAGCGATCTGGCCAAAAATTTTGACAAAATTTCAGTTTCCTGGATACATCGAGAAGATAATACGTAATCTTTCTTACCTGTTAGTCATTTATCTCCATTCTGGTAGTCTGAATCTATGGATTTCCCTAGTAATTATAACAATGCTGATCATTCGCAAACCCAAACAACAACATAATCAGACAGCAATAGGTGTTCACTCGTTCGGCTTTACTCCGCTCAGCTTGTATAGCCCGGTCCCCTTTTGCCTGCAGGAAAGTTTATTTCTAGATGCAATGAGGATTCCCCTGACAGAGACATCACGTACACTATGCACGCATTCCAAAATCAACTTATGGATTTTTTTCCTCTTGGGACCAAACTGCTGATATCATTGGCCCCTAGGCTTACACACTACTTAATCTAATTTACCTTAAGGACAACACATACAGCGCTTTGTGAAACAAGGGAAGGGTTTTTCTCCTCAAGAATATGATGATTTGCCCCCCCCCCCCCCACTCCTCCCTCCCTCATAGCTCCGGGCCCGCTGCGCACGGGTGAATCTGGCAGCTTGGGTGCGGCAGTAAAACTTTTCCCAGTTGCATCTAGCTGCTTGCTGCGACTGCTTACACAGCCAACAGCCACATTTCTGTAGCCAGAAACAGGAGAAGGTACTACTCACACGCCACTCAACTGCGCTTGTGCATGAGCCTGCTCTTAACTGCTAAAACGAATATAATGTAAACAGTTTTGACGTCAAACTCATCGGAGGCAATTTGTTGTTATGAAGCATTGCATAGTCTTCCTAAGGCCTTTGACACATTTTGCTGTTGGCGAACACTTGTATGAGCACTGTGTTTTGTTGTTGTATATGGCACATTTCCTTTGCAATTTATGTTTTATTTTGGTTTCTTTCTCGTTCACATTTTATTGTTGCAGTATTATTCTGCAGTAGTGGGATACAGTAATAACCTTCATTAGATTATCGATTATTACCAGTCAAAATTACAAAAATTTAACTGAAAACTAAAACAACGAAAAATTCCTGGAATTCTACAAATTCCCTGGTTTTTCCCGGTTTTCTCCTGGATGAAAAAATTCCCGGGTTTTTCCCAGATCTCCTGGTTGTCCCGGGTCGTATGCACCCTGTTTACCTGTGCACAACGAATAGCTCAGATTTTTATGTAAAATAATCAATTTCAACTACAAATTCTAATCATTTTATGTAAAACACAGTTCATTGCATCTGATGTTTTCGTGAATGTCTGACCATTTACTGATCATATTATAGGAAGCATAAAAGTTAAACATCTCAGTCTTGTGGTTGTCTGAATATCTTTTCAGTGAAACAAGATTCTCTTCAATAAAGAACAAGGAGTTCAAACCTTTTTCAACTCTAAAACTCAAGCATGACTTGTATCTCAACCTCAGAGCACAAGTTTCTGTGAAGAGTGGTTTAAACTTATGGGTGACATGTCACTCAAATGGGTATACCAACAGAATAAAAAAAAACCTTAGGCCTACAAAGTGTAATTTGCTCAAAAATTAATTATATCACTAAATTTGTTTCACAAATATCTGCTATTCTCTAACAAAACAATTCCATGGCTTCCTTTTCTTTTTTTATAATAAAAAAGTCAATCATGTATCTCAGTCAATAACGAAATTGTGAAATTGGGTTGGTCATTGTTTCATTTTACCCCTGTCACTATTTGTTCAGATGAAAGTAAACTGCAAATATATCTGAAGAGGCAAAAGATAGTTGCCTCACCAAGTATACTGTCTCATTTCCTTTCTCTCCAACAAAATGAAAGAAAAAATATACCTATTGGACATATGAGATACACAGATGCATTTAAAATGAATATGGAATTCTTTCTCTGACCTGAAAGTGAAACTAATCCTCAGTATCTATGAGCTTTTTTCATCTTTTGGAAGTTTCTTCTTCAGCGATCAGTATACAGGCTGAACCTTTCTGGCAGATTAAAACTGTGTGCTGGAGAAAGACTTGAACTTGGGAGGATGGGTTGTGAGTTGTGTTTGGGTAGCTCAGTCAGTACGGCACTTGTCTGCAAAAAACAAAGATACCGAGTTCAAGTCCCTGTACAGTTTTAATCTGTCAAGAAGTTTCATATCAATGCACACTCCACCGCAGAGTGAAAATTTCATTCTGAATACACAGATTGGTTTCCAATGTCCATACTCTAGTGTCCTCAGCTAGTTTCCTTGTTTCTAAACCATGTCCTTTACAAGTTTGGTAATGTACTCTAGCTAGGGTTACCCTCTGTTATTATTTCCTTTTATTCTCCCTTCAAATATTATATTTAAGGGATCTTAATGTTTTAATATTTACCTAATCCAAACATTTC
Source organism: Schistocerca nitens (assembly GCF_023898315.1). Lineage (NCBI taxonomy): Eukaryota > Metazoa > Arthropoda > Insecta > Orthoptera > Acrididae > Schistocerca > Schistocerca nitens. Next base: position 231,171,716 of record NC_064622.1, read on the forward strand.
TCCTTGCAGCTGAAGTGTACCACAGGTCTGATTTTGCAACTATGTGCACCAGTACTTCATTAGTAACACTGTCTACCGATGATCTTAATATTCTGCAGGAGTACTATAGCTCAAAAGACTGAATTTTTTTTCTTGTATGCTGCATCTATAGTGCACATTATGCTTTCATGTAGGCTCATGCTCCACACAAAAGTCATGACTATATTTATACTTATGTTAGTTCTAATTCTTTTTTAAACGAATAGTTTTCTTGGTGAATTTTTGCTTGGTGAATTCTAAAATTAATTCCAGTTTTGATTTTACTGATAAAACTGGTAAATTCTTCAACATGGCACCGCAGTACATTGCTACAGGTACTGATATTCTAGTTGATCTGATCTCCATCCCAGTAAGGATTCAGGTGATCCTCGCTTTCTGCCAAAGCTTTTATACTGTAAGGAAAATACAATGACAACAGATCTTAGTACCTCTTCAGGTAAATTATCCTTTGCTTTGTATAATGCCCATTGTATGCATATATTAAACAGCATGGTAACAATGAGTATGATAATGGAATGTTCTTGGTGGATTATAAATAAAGGAAGGCCTAAGATAACAACTCACCATATAGCTGAAATGTAATGTGATTGACAGGTAGATAAAGAGACTGAAAATGTTGCTAAACCTTCAGGCCTGTCTCAGAATTAAATTCCTACGACGAATTTCGACATCTATGCTCTGTCCAGTAATTTGAGTCAAGTAGAATAGATACGTGGAGGTTGTCATATATTGGACAGACAAACTCAATATGAAGCATTTTCATTGTGTGTTCTTTACTCTGCCAGTTTCTCCATTTCCAACATGTCACTGCAAACTCTGAATCTAAAATCTCAATAGGAGAAGTCCATTGGAATATGAAGTTGTAGGTATGTCATTAAAATCTTGAGTTAACAGCATTGTAATTTATGGGCAGTTTATTCCCACAACACATAATTCTTGATGATGCCAGATAATAATCATTAACACAATAATGAAATCATGCAACATAATAACTGTTGACAGCCTGGTCTCATGTAAGTGCACAGTTGAAGATGAACACTTAAACTACTCACCTGCTATTGTCATTACATTAACATAGTACTCAACAATTCTGATGGTATCACTGTGCAGTACTCTTTACACTGTTCATATAGGCTTTCACCAATACTATTAATATAGTCTGTAGCCCCGTGAATTCATAGTCCAACCACTAGTTCCCAGCTAATGTGTGGCTTTTTATAGTCTCACCCTTGGGTGGTAACTGGTCATTCACATTTTTGCTATATTAATCAATGAAACAAAAGAGAGAAATTTTAAACATAACCAGCATAGATTTTTAGGACCATTTACTTTATATACAAAAACTTTTCTATCCTAGTGTTTTACCAAAACACAATGCACTGCACTGACCTGAGATGTGATGCAGTCAGGAGCCGTGCTTATGAATGTGAATGCAGTTTCAGCCATGCTTGTGACAAGATAAAGTGATAGTAGCACATCTGATACGGCATGTGCCTTTCTCCAATGTGCTCCCCCTCGTTTCAACACGGGTGTGCCATGGCCATGCCCATTGTTCTTAGGGGTGCTCAACACAGTGAATGGTGTGGCAGATCGCCATCTGGTGAAGCCTGCTCTGCTGTCAGCCCCATCTGAAACCCCCCTGATCAAGACACAGCCTCCATCAACAGTATTGGACGTACACAGCTCAGATGAAGATTCCAATGCAGGGGCTCACCCTACAGTGCCACACCACTACTCCAGCATACCAGAGAAGGTATGGAAGAAAAGAGAGGCACAAATAATCTTTTCCACCTGGACAATGAATAGAGAAGCCACTCCAGGACCACTGCTGCAGCACAACTGATGGGTGAACACTCACCGAAGAAGAGAGCCTTATCAGACTCCACCATATGAGACAATAAGAGGACAGTTGCAAACACCAGTATGTTGGCTCACGCCTGGCTGTCAGTGACATTCAAGTGTGGCACAACCACCGTGCTAGCTGAAACTACAAAGAATGCCAAAGATTGCACCTGGCAGGAGGTGACATTGAAAAGAAAACATGCATCCAAAACTGTGCGAACTGACAGCAAAATCGCGACACCTACCTCACATCACTTTCAACCACTGGAGGAGAAACAGAAGACATCTGCCCCAGCAAACACTTGACAACCAAACAGGGAAGAGGCCAGCAACTGCTGCCTAGTGCAAAACACCAGGTGGACCGATCTCAAACCATCACCAATCATCATAGAGGTCAAGGATGACTACAGAGGCTTCCAGCAGTGACTTGGTCAGTGGATGTCAGATGTCTACGCCGTCAAGACTGTGAGAAAACACCTGGTAAGAGTGCAGCTGTCGAAATGTGAGCACTACAGGAAGGTGATGAGAGGTGGCACAGCTGTTGGCGCAAACCACAATTTCGGAAAAGCTGTTGAGGATCATGTTCAAGGGTTTCCCCACATTGAGCAGACCTTGGGAACATAAAAGAAGAACTAGAAGACCCGAGATAGAGAGAATCGCTGTCACTGCTTGTCGTCGTACAGGGAAATGTGGTGAACAGGGAGCCCTAACTGACAGTGGTGGCCAGGACATCAGTGACCACAGAACCACGGAAGCATAAATGAGGATCTCAGCACTGTTTCCTCTGGCAAAGGGTGGGACATGTTACTTGGCACTGTTACTTCCTTGAGGCACGCTTCTAGTGTGTGGGAGACCATGAAAGCTTGCACTGCCTGCACCCAAAGATGCACCCTCCAATGTGCAAGAACTGCAATGGCAACCACATTGTGAGCTAATGTGCTGTGAGAGAGATGTTTAAATCCACAGAAGTTCACCTGCATGGCCTGCCAGTGAAGATTACGGTTGGCCGCTCTGCCCAAAATCCATGACCACGCTTCCAATCAGTGGGGAGGCCAGCCTACACTACCACTGCACATCAACACCACTCAGTACTGAGACTGCAGCTGCCCTGTCCCAGGAGACAACATAATAAGATGGGAAAGGGTGTACAAATGTAGTGCAACAGAACAGACATCAGAGGCATGGCAAGATGCTCCTCGCAAGGAGAAAATGCGCTGCCCCTCAGAAAACGGAACCACTTTAGAAGGCAGCAGTAGTGGCAAAGTTTCTAATACTCATTGTACTGATATATCGCTCCAGGCCATCCCAGCTGCTGTCACTGGTGGCCACACTGCTTGCCTCGCTGTCTGCAGTACTCAGCCAGGTCTCGGGCTCACTGAGATGCTGCAGCAGATGACTAAGGCAATGATGAAGGCTGTCCAATCAACCACAACAGCTGCATGGTGAGGTCACTGAACCGCTCCCACTGACCTCCATGCCAGGTGCAGCGAGAAATCCAGCCCACTGGCCTTCATGCACTGACAGCTTGCTGTTAGCACCCTGTTCACAGCCTGAGAAACAGTTGAGTCAACGAGAGAACACTAAAGAGAGGGGACTTTGTTTCCATGTTGGAGATTTTTAGGAGGAACAGCAGCAATGCTTAACCTCCATACACACCAGAGGAATGATGCCATCCACAGTGAAGTCCCCATCTGGTCTGCTCAAGGTAGTAACTTCTATATTGTAATGATGCAGAAGCTTCTGTAAAGTTTGGAAGGTAGGAGATGAGATACTGGCAGAACTAAAGTTGTGAGGATGGAGCATGAGTCATGCTTGGGTAGCTCAGTTGGTAGAGAACTTGCCCGAGAAAGGTAAAGGTCCTGAGTTTGAGTCTCTGTCTGGCACACAGTTTTAATCTGCCAGGAAGTTTCATATCAGTGCACACTCTGCTGCAGAGTGAAAAATCTCATTCTGAAAACAAGTGTTATTAACATTCTAATTCTTTACTCTTCATATTTGGAGCCTTCTGCCTCTAGAGGGTTCCAAATTGTAGCACATAACATGGTAGTGTATAATGTAACTACACTGGTGCATGAGAAACGCTGTTTTGTAATCAAGTTTCGAATTCAAAGAGTTTGTCCACACCTGGAGAGCCCTCCCCTTCAGCATCATGATGCCAGGCTACACACGTGAGTGCGGCGACATCTGCAACAGTTTGACACCTTGGGCTCACATCTGTCAGTCATCCTCTGTAGAGCCTCCACTTGGCCTCATCCAATTTTTACTTGTTTCCAAAGCTTAGAGAACACCTCCAAGGATTTCATGTTAATAGTGATGAAGTGGTGCAAGGAGAGGTGAGGTTGTGGCTCCATCAACCAAGTGAAACATTCTGTAATAACGGTATCGACAAACTGGTCTCTCATTGGCAGAGGCTGATTATGTTGAGAAATAAATATGTAGATATGAAGAATAATTATGTAGAATGTAAATGATATTTGTTTCATTTAGAAAGCTTTAAGTCTGCCCTCATTAAAAATTCAGGGCAATGCTTTTCAGCATGCCCTTGTATAATCAAAATAGAATTTTGAAATAGGCAAGGTATAAAAATGGACAGTGTCTTGAAATTATATCTTAACTAATCAATAACTTATGAATTATGGGTTTTCAAGCTAAACAAATGACTTTCTCTTAATCACGGACAGTCAATATATAAAGCTGACTAGGTTGTTGGTCTTAGGTTTCAAATCTGACACACGTAGTTTTCCATGGTAATGAAATTATGTTATTGTAATGACCTGCCATTTTTCCAGGCTGCTAAAGATCAGGATGATTGAGAGGAATGGTGAGGGAGAGGGCAGATTTATGCCAGAGTGTACAATCAAACAGTGGCAGTATTGACAGTTGTTTATTCAAACAGCCTTATATAGCATTCTGACAATACTCACATCTGCACACTATGTGCTCGCAAACAGTTGCTAGATTACTTTGTCGCTTTCAGTTCTTTGTTTGTGGTGATTGAAAGTGAAGTTTGTTTACGATATTTGCAGTTCAATGTTTAGATCTCAGCAAATAAGTCTATATTATGTAAAAATGCTGTGAATACAAAACAAGAAAAGAAAACATGAGTTCAGTGGGGGGAGATGCAACCAAAAACAGTTTTTGCATCATGGTGAATCTGAAGTGGAAGTCCACTGTGAAGGTTAGCCTAGGCCTAGTACTAGTACTGAAGCTGCTTGTGCTTCTAAAACAAGCTCTTCTTCTAAGAAGCTTACCCATAACTTGGCTAAATATGAATATATGGAAAAGAAGAAGGTTGCTATGATATTGTTAATATCAACAGTTTAGGTAGCCTAGTTAGCCAAATTGCGATGTGCGTGAAATGTGAAGGATCCCTTACCATCTCTACTGGAACCAGGCTAGGCTTACAAGCACCAATAGTAATAAAGTGCAGTGACTGTTCTTTTGAAATGTTCACTACTAATTCTCCATGCTTACCAGACTCTAAACAATCAGAAGTAAATGTTCGATTAGCCTACACATTCCGATGTACTGGAAAAGGTGAAGAAGTGACAAAAACTTTCGGCGGTGTAATGAACTTGCCGACTCTGCCAGCTTTCAATTATTACAATAAGATTCTTTGAGATGCTGCAACAGAGGTCTGTGAAGAAAGTATGAAGGCTGTTATTGAAGAAAGTGTTGGTGAAAATAATGGTAATAGACACTTGACAGCAATATTAGACGGACGTAGGGGCCACACTTCATTCAATGGACTTGTAACTGCAATTGCAGAAAACACAGGCAAGGTAATTGATGTTAAAAT